>NC_134490.1:36629785-36727174 GCF_040206685.1 Ascaphus truei
GGAGGCATGATTCGTAAGCCTGATCCTGCCCGCTACTGCTAATCTGTATGGGTTAATCATTAATAGAAGGAATGCTATTTAAGGGATACTGCCTGTGTTCACATGTCCAATGCTTTGCCTGTTTTCAGAGTCCTTAGGTATGTATCTTTCTACTGCACTAACACCATTACCTGTAGTAAAGATAGCCAATAAATAAAATGTGTTACATTATGTGTATTTCATGCATTTACATGTTAGCTATATTAGCTGATGAGCAATGCCACTAAGGATAGATAGTTGAGTACTCTGGCACTCCTCTATTTAAGGGTAAGTCCCCAGTGGTCGCTGCGGCGCGTGTTGTGGCGTTCGCGCCACACCCCACAGCACAGCCCTCTATGGGGCAGGCCCCAGTGGCTGTGTGTGTGTGGGCGCGCAAAGCGCTGTGACGCGTACGCTGACAAGGAAGATAAGAATTTTGTCTTCCCGTGCCGCCATGCGGTCATGTGATTGGCGGGCAGCCAATGGAAGGGCAGATATGCCCCGTTATGACCACGCCCCCCACCATGGCCCCGCCGCCCACGCTTCCCATACCTCATCTACAGACCGCGGATGGCGGCTGTAATCTGTGCATGCGCAGCCAGGAGCGCGTGCAGCAGACAGCACTGGGGCCGTAGCCTAAGATTTTGGGAAACATTGTACAATGTATGATTACAGAGCTCCTAGTTCGGATGCTAGTGGCACTAGGGGGTCTATGATTGTAGTCATAAATGTGACTGTGTATGTCCCAGAAGTGGGATGACAGAGGATATGTATGTATAATATTAACAGCAGAGTAGTCTAGAATTGCTCACATCATAGAAGCTGTATAAAAAGGATGTCTATGGCTTCAAATGTTCAATAGTATGTATGACACTGTTATGGTACTGTATGTATGTATGTATGTATGTATGTATGTATGTATGTATGTTTACATTTATTTATATTGTGCCATTATTGTACCTAGCGCTTCACAGCAGTAATACACGTGATAATCATATCAATAACAAATACAGGCATACCCCGGTTTAAGGACACTCACTTTAAGTACACTCGCGAATAAGGACATATCGCCCAATAGGCAAACGGCAGCTCACGCATGCGCCTTCCAGCACGTCCTGAACAGCAATACCGGCTCCCTACCTGCACCGAAGCTGTGCGCAAGCGGGGAGACTATAGAGCCTGTTACACATGTGTTATTTACATCAGTTATGCACGTATATGACGATTGCAGTACAGTACATGCATCGATAAGTGGGAAAAGGTAGTGCTTCAATTTAAGTACATATTCGCTTTACATACATGCTCTAGTCCCATTGCGTATGTGAATGCGGGGTATGCCTGTAATACAATTAACACATAATGGGAATACGTGCTTCAGACATAAAAGTGACATTTAGGAAAAGGAATCCCTGCCCCGAAGAGCTTACAATCTAATTGGTAGGAAGGAAGAACGTACAGAGACAGTAGGAGGGCATTCTGGTAAGTGCGTCTGCAAGGGGCCAAGGTTTATGTATCATGTGTAAAGTATCGGCTACGGAGCTACTCATATGCTTCATTAAGGAGGTGTGTTTTAACATGGGTCTTAAAGGTGGATAGAGAGGGTGCTAGTCACTATTGAGGGGAAGGGCATTCCAGAGGTGTGGGGCAATCAGTGAGAAAGGTTTAAGGCGGGAGAGGGCTTTAGACACAAAAGGGGGTAGAGAGAAGGCATCCTTGAGCAGAACTCAAGAGTCGGGATGGTGCATAGCGAGAAATTAGGGCTGAGATATAAGGAGGGGCAGGGTTCTTTATATGTTTAGGCTGTAGGTCACTGAATGTCTTAATAGTACCCATTGTATATGTATGAAATGTTGGGGAGAACATCTGGTTTTAGTTAGAGGAGAGTGTAACCCCCCTCCTTGTGTTGGTTACTAATGTAATCTAAGGCAGGGGTGCGCAAACTGTGGGGCAAGGCGCAAGATTTTCCAGGGGGGGCGCGGTGGTTACAGAGCCCAGTGCTCTTCCCCAAGGCATTTAAATGAAATGCCGGGGGATCCTGTGAGGCCTCTGCAACTTTCCTTAACTTGCCTATGGCAACGCAGCATCAAATAATGCCACGGGGTCACGTGACCCGCAGCGTCATTTGACCCGGAGACAAGGTAAGGAGGGGGGCGCGAGCAGTGGGGGGGGGGGGAGAGCAGGCAGGGTGGCAAGTTTGTGCACCTCTGATCTAAGGAGTTAATAGTAAGCAGTGGATGATAGGCTCCACCCTGTGATGACACATGGAACTACGTGAAAGGGAGTATAAGAGTCAGAGGAAATGTTCTGGAAGGTTAGGTTCCAGAAGAAGAGGAGAGTTGGAACCTTGGGGAGTAGAGGCTGGGGGGAAATCCCCCTAGTAAAGGAGAGATTAGGTCTCTATGTTTATTGTGTTTTACTTAGGGATAGTACCTTAACAATTAGGATCCCTACAACAATTAACAGAAAACATTTGCAGGTCCCAGAAAGGGAATGCAGACATGCCACAGAGCTGCCTAGATAGGGGGGCACTGGGATGTTAGGAGATCAGCCCCACACGAGGTTCTCCATATACAGAGTTAATAGCCCCTGAGAAAGTGGCAGTTTCCTAATAGTCCTGGAGAAAGGAGGATGATAATAACCTCCCCAGAGCAGGACAGGCTCTCAAAAGTTGCTTCTAAGCAGAAATGCTTTTAAGTAGAAATCTTTAAAGTAGTATGGAAGTTTAAAAACGGAAGTTCAAAAAGAAGTGGAAAAAGTGGACACAATCTACTGCTTCTGATTCTTGCATTTGAACTACGCTGGAAAGGAGGATATCATTCCAGACTGCACATCTCAACACATTACTATTGCTGTGATGCCGCCTTTACTTTTTATATTTGCTGTAACCTCACTTATTTTCAAATTATGCACTTCCTTCCACCAGCCTCATCATGTCTCTAACTCTATTCATATTTCACCATCTCTCCTTACTTCACCACTTCTCAGTTCACATGAACTCCTCTCTTACCTGCGCCCTCTGTCACCATACAGCTATGCTCCTGCACTAAAACACAACCCTACAAATCATCCTCACACATCCTCTTTCTATCCATGCTTCTCCTCCTTGCTTCTGGGGATATCTCTCCCAATCCTGGTCCCTGCCTTATTTCTACTTGCTCTCGTCCTCACCTTCCACATGCAACTTCTACTCCTCCTGGTGTCAACCCCTCTAACCTCATACCCATCCCCTGCCACCCTCCCTCCTCTCTCCCTTTCTCCTGTGCCCTTTGGAATGTTCGCTCCCTCTCTAACAAGTTCCTCTCTGTGCATGACTTCTTTCTCTCTCACGTCCTACTTCTCTTTGCTATAACTGAGACCTGGCTCACTCAGTCTGACTCTGCTCTGGAAGCTGCCCTCTCCTATGGTGGCCTTTCCTTCTCCCACACTCCGCGCCCTTGTGGCAGGGGTGGAGGCGTGGGGCTCCTGCTCTCCTCTCTCTGCCGTTACCGAACAGTTTCTATTCCCCCCTCTCTTGCTTTTCCCTCCTTTGAGGTTCACACAGTCCAGATCTTCTCTCCTCTCCCGGTCCATGTGGCGGTCATCTATCGCCCACCTACCTCTACTCATCCCCCTTCTGCCTTTCTCACTTTGAATCCTGGCTCTCTTTCTTTCTCTCCTCAGACTCCCCTGTTCTTCTCCTTGGGGACTTCAATTGCCACATTGATGACCCCTCTCTCCCTTGGCCTTCCCGCTTTCTTTCTCTAACCTCTTCTTTTGGCCTTCAACAGTGGACTGAAGCCAGCACCCACAAGGATGGACACTACCTAGACCTGGTTTTCACTAAAAACTTCTCTCTCTCCGACTTCTCCATTTCCCCTTTTCCTCTCTCCGACCATCACCTCATCTCATTTTCTCTCTCTCGCTTCTCTCCATCTCGCCCTCGTTTTTGCAGAAACCTGCGCTCTATTAACCTACCAGCTCTTGATTCCACTTTACGCTCCTCCCTCTCCTCTCTCAGTTCTGCTTCAGACCCTGACAACCTAGTCAGGAACTACAACTCTGCCTTATCTTCCTCTCTTGATCTTCATGCCCCGCTTTCTCTCTGCCGTCCTCGCCCTTCTAACCCCAGACCCTGGCTAAACTCCCACACACGCATGCTGCGTTCCTCCACTCGTTCCTCTGAACGCCTCTGGAGGAAATCTCATACGCTCGCAGACTTCATTCACTACAAATTTATGCTATCCTGTTTCAACTCTGCCCTCTCTCAAGCTAAACAAACCTACTTTTCATCACTAATCAACACACACAAGTCTAACCCACGCCGTCTCTTTTCTGTCTTTGACTCTCTACTCAGACCACCCTCAGCTGCCTCCTCTTCTTCCTCCATCTCACCTCAGGACTTTGCTGACTTTTTTAAGGAAAAGGTGGAGTCCATATGGCAGAACATCCCATCTGTTGCCTCCTCCCATCCCACAATGCTTCCCAACTCTCCTCCTGCCTTTCTTGACTCTTTTTCTGCTATCTCGGAGGATGTATCACTGCTGATCTCCTCTTCTCCCTCTACCACTTGCCCTCTTGATCCCATTCCCTCCCATCTCCTAAAACCTCTTGCTCCTTCTGTAATCCCTATGCTCACACAGATCTTTAACTCTTCCCTCTACTCTGGTACCTTTCCTTCATCCTTCAAGCATGCAACCGTTATACCATTACTCAAAAACAGCAAGCTTGACCCTACCTGTCCTTCTAACTATCGACCTGTCTCCCTCCTGCCTTTTGCCTCCAAACTCCTTGAACGTCTTGTATTCTCTCGATTGCTACACTTTCTCAACACCTATTCTGTCCTAGACCCTCTACAATCTGGCTTCCGCACTGAACACTCTACTGAAACAGCCCTCACTAAAATAACTGACGACCTCCACGCTGCCAAAGACACAGGTCATTACACTCTGCTCATATTACTCGACCTCTCTGCAGCATTCGACACTGTGGACCACCCTCTTCTCCTTCACATTCTCCATACTCTTGGTATTCGGAACAAAGCTTTATCCTGGATCTCCTCTTACCTCTCCCATCGTACCTTCAGTGTCTCTTTTGCTAACACCTCCTCCTCCTCTATTGATCTCTCTGTGGGGGTACCCCAGGGCTCTGTCCTGGGACCCCTTCTCTTTTCTCTCTACACACTCTCTCTAGGTGACCTAATCACATCTTTTGGGTTTAAATATCACCTCTATGCTGACGACACACAAATTTACCTTTCAACCCCTGACCTTACACCTGCTATACAGACCAAAGTTTCTGAATGCCTCTCTGGAATATCATCCTGGATGGCCATCCGCCGACTGAAACTTAACATGGCAAAAACAGAGCTCCTTATACTTCCTCCCAAACCTGGCCACATTGCTATTGGAAATACGATCATTCACCCAGTAGCCCAAGCACGCTGCCTAGGGGTCACACTTGATTCCTCTCTCTCATTCTCCTCTCATATTCAAAACGTTTCTAAAACTTGTCGCTTTTTCCTCCGCAATATCACAAAGATACGCCCTTTCCTCTGTTACTCAACTGCTAAAACTCTGACTCAGGCCCTCATTCTCTCACGTCTCGATTACTGTAACCTCCTGCTGTCCGGCCTTCCTACCTCTCACCTGTCTCCCCTACAATCTATCCTAAACGCTGCTGCCAGAATCACTCTACTCTTTCCTAAATCTGTCTCCGCATCTCCCCTCCTGAAATCCCTCTCCTGGCTTCCGATTAAATCACGTATCTCACACTCAATTCTCCTGCTCACTTTTAAAGCTTTACATTCTTCTGCCCCTCCTTACATCTCAGCCCTAATTTCTCGCTATGCACCATTACGACTCTTGCGTTCTTCTCAAGGATGTCTTCTTTCTACCCCCTTTGTATCTAAAGCTCTCTCCCGCCTTAAACCTTTCTCACTTTCTGCCCCAAACCTCTGGTATGCCCTTCCCCTCAATACCCGACTAGCCCCCTCGCTATCCACCTTTAAGACCCACCTTAAGACACATCTGCTTAAAGAAGCATATGAGTAGCACTGGATAATCATGGACACATGACACATAAAGGTTGGCCCCCTGCAGACGCACTTACTAGTATTCCCTCCTACTGTCTCTGTACGTTCTCCCTACCTACCAATTAGATTGTAAGCTCCTCGGAGCAGGGACTCCTTCCTTAATGTTATTTTATACAGTATGTCTGAAGCACTTATTCCCATGATCTGTTATTTATATTATTTGTTATTTATAGGACAATGTATTACTACTGTGAAGCGCTATGTACATTTATGGCGCTATATAAATAAAGACATACAATACAATACAATACAAAAGGGGCCCAAACTAGAATGATCACATGGACATAGCTAAGCGCAGCAAGGGGGGCCTTGTCCAATACAGGCAGTTCTGTCAGTAACAAGTGTATGCACCTCCCAGGAGTGTTAACAGAAGACGCCCAGGGAAGAACTATGTATAGAGTGATAACAGTATGGATGAAACAAGGTACAACCATGTAAATCTTATGGTAAATGTGCATGTAGTGTTCCCAAGCCTGGGAACATGAATAAAGCTTGAAGTTGTACTATAAAAACTCCTGGCACCCATCTTTTCTATCGCCCTGCTGACCACAGACAGCACCGAGACAAGTTAAATCTATGCTGATAGTTATGCACACAACTACACCGATGTAATCTCCCTAGGAAGCCGGACAGGGAGGGTTACACATATATGTTGTGTGTATGCACTGTGTTTATCTGTGGTGTGGATGTGTTTATATAGTGCTTGTTCATGCATGCTGCGTGCATCTGGTGTGTGTGTATTTGGTCTATCATGTGTGGCATGTGGTTCTGATGTTCATATGTATATGGTATGTGTATCTGGTGTGTTTGTTTTTTGTGCGTTTGCATGTGTATGGGAGCTTGCCTAATGTATGTTGTGTACATGTGTGAAGGGTGTGTTTTGCTTGTTTCTATGTTTGGTGTGTGGGTCGTAGCTTCCTGGACCACTTGGTCGGGCTTGCCAACCTGGGCTAAAATTTGCCAGCCAGCCCCTGGCGATAAGTGTCTGATAAAATACATTTTTCGAAGATTATTCTTCACAGGGCACAAACAGGTAAAATAATCATTTTCTCAAAGATCGAATGTTCCGCAGACTGAGAAGTTGGCTGACCCCTTTCTGCCAGCAAAGCATGATTCTGAATGTTATTATACAGCCCTGCATGTTATGTAGTTGTGTGTGTTATTATATCACTCTGTTATTATATCTCTGCATGTTATGTAGTTGTGTGTGTTATTATATCACTCTGTTATTATATCTTTGCATGTTATATAGCTCCTTTAGTTATTATATTAGTCTGCATGTTATGTAGTTGTGTGTGTTATTACAGTTAGGTCCGGAAATAATTGGACACTGACACAATTTTCATAATTTCAGCTCTGTACGCCACCACAATGGATTTGAAATTAAACAACCGAGATGCAATAGAATTGCAGACTTTCAGCTTTACTTCAAGGGGTTGAACAAAAATATTGTATGAAACGTTTAGGAATTGCAAACATTTTCATACACAGTCCCCTTATTTCAGGGGCTCAAATGTAATTGGACAAATTAACACAATCATAAATAAAATGTTCATTTTTAATACTTTGTCGAGAATCTTTTGCAGGAAAAGTCTGGAATGCATGGACATCACCAAACGCTGGGTTTCATCCTTTGTGATGCTTTGCCAGGCCTTTACTGCAGCTGTCTTCAGTTGTTGTTTGTTCGTGGGTCTTTCTGCCTTAAGTTTTGTCTTCAGAACGTAAAATGCATGCTCGATTGGGTTGAGATCAGGTGATTGACTCGGCCATTGCAGAATATTCCACTTCTTTGCCTTAAAAAACTCCTGGGTTGCTTTCGCAGTATGTTTTGGGTCATTGTCCATCTGTAAAGTGAAGCGCAGTCCAATCAACTTCGCTGAATTTGGCTGAATCTGAGCAGACAATATATCCCTATACACTTCAGAATTCATCCGGCTGCTTCTGTCTTCTGTCACATCATCAATAAACACTAGTGACCCAGTGCCATTGTAAGCCATGCATGCCCATGCCCTCGCACTGGCTCCACCGTGCTTTACAGATGATGTGGTATGCTTCGGATCATGAGCCGTTACAAGCCTTCTCCATACTTTTTTCTTCCCATCATTCTTGTACAGGTTGATCTTAGTTTCATCTGTCCAAAGAATGCTGTTCCAGAACTGGGCTGGCTTTTTTAGATATTGTTTGGCAAAGTCTAATCTGGTCTTTCTATTCTTGAGGCTTATGAATGGTTTGCACCTTGTGGTGAACCCTCTGTATTTGCTCTTGTGAAGTCTTCTCTTTATGGCAGACTTGGATAATGATATGACTACCTCCTAGAGAGTGTTCTTCACTTGGCTGGATATTGTGAAAGGGTTTTTCTTTACCATGGAAAGGATCCTACGACCATCCACCACTGTTGTCTTTCGTGGACGTACAGGCCTTTTTGTGTTGCAGAGCTCACCAGTGCATTCATTTTTTCTCAGAATGTACCAAACTGTTGATTTGTCCACTCCTAATGTTCCTGCTATCTCTCTGGTGGATTTTCTTTTTTTGCAGCCTAAGGATGCCCTGTTTCACTTGCATTGAGAGCTCCTTTGACCGCATGTTGTGGGTTCACAGCAACAGCTTCCAAATGCGAATGCCACACCTGGAATCAACTCCAGACCATTTACCTGCTTAATTGATGATGAAATAAGAAGGAATAGCCCACACCTGTCCATGAAACAGCTTTTGAGTCAATTGTCCAATTACTTTTGGTCCCTTGAAAAAGAGGGGGCTACATATTAAAGAGATATAATTCCTAAACCCTTCCTCCAATTTGGATATGAATACCCTCAAATTAAAGCTGATAGACTGCACTTTAAGCCCATATTCATTATTTAACTGTAACTTGAATTTATTTTGGTACACAGCCGAAATAACAAAACTTGTATCAGTGTCCAATTATTTCCGGACCTAACTGTATATCACTCTGTTATTATATCTCTGCATGTTATATAGTTCCGTTAGTTATTATATCACTGTTATTATATCTCTGCATGTTATATAGATCCGTTAGTTATTATATCATTCTTTTATTATATCTCTGCATGTTAAATAGTTCAGTTAGTTATTATATCACTTTGTTATTATATCTCTGCATGTTATATAGTTCCGTTAGTTATTATATTACTCTGCATGTTATGTAGTTGTGTGTGTTATTATATCACTCTGTTATTATATCTCTACATGTTATATAGTTGTATGTATTATGTCACTCTGTGTTATTATTTCTCTCATATAATAACACACAGAACTATATAAAATGCAGATATAATAACACAGTGATATAATAACACACACAACTATCTAACAGATACTATATAACATTCACTCTGTGTTATTATATCTCTGCATGTTATAGTTGTGCATGTTATTATATCGCTCTGCATGTTGCTATATGGCTCTGTATTAATATATCGCTATGCGTGTTATTATATCGATCTGCGTTTTATATTGCTCTGCGTATTATTATATGGCTCTATTAATATATCGCTCTGCATGTTATTATATCGCTCTGCGTGGTATTATATGGCTCGGTATTAATATATCGCTCTCCGTGTGTGACGGTCGAGAGGATTTGGCCCGGGATTAAAGGGGTTACACCCCAATTGGCCACCCTCTACCCTCACCTGGGAAGCAAGGGGTTAACTGGACTGAGGTCCAGTAATGTGTTTTTACCTCGCTTCAATATCCAAATGCTTATTCCCCTGTAAAAAATGTATTGTTTCTGGGCCAGTGTCTGCATCACACACACACTAGGATCCATCCGGGAGTACAAGGGTTAATAGTTATTTAATGATTATAGCCCTTTGTGTAATTTTCCCGCCTTTTCAGGCACCATTTTGCAGGATCCCATAGGCCGCCATTAGGGCTCAATGCATTCTAATGGCGAATCTTGCTTTTTGGGCCTGTTTCCTGTGAAGACCAGCAGGTGGCGTCCGAGAGGAGGAGCGGCGGTTTCCCATTGTAAGTCAATGGGCCCATTGACTTCAATGGAGATTCCTCGACGGCCCTTTCCAAGAACGAGTTGGCTGCCGTCCAAACCGCAAAACCGCAAAGCGGATACAATTTCTAAAAGAGAGCTTTGATCACTTAACAGTCAAGTTCAACGTTAAGTGGCGTGGGAATAAACAGTTCTAGAGCACCTAGAAATAAAATTCTTTTTGCCCCTAGTTCCTAGGCCTCCCCCCACTCGACCACAACCGGGTCCCCAAATCCTGGACCCCCGATAAGGGTCGAACCGAGAAGAGCGGGTTGCGCCATAGGCTCCAATGGCGGCGGCAGAAACAGCTCAAGAAAACGTCTAAGTGTGAAAAGCTGAAAAGTAAGAATCCATATCTCCGGTTCCGGAGGGTCCAGAGGGCCAGGGTTTGGGGTACCTGTAGTCACTGCTCCGGCATCGCTGCAGAACCATCCTTGACCCTCTTGGACCAACCCGACGGAGTATGGACCCCCTTGAAAGTTCGGGACTTTTCCCATAGACTTCAATGGCGGCCAATCTCCATTGACCGGCTATGGCGGAAAAACCCCATTGACTTCAACGGCGGCGTGGCCCTGTTGAAAGTCTATGGCGGCGGCGGTTTGCCATTGAAAGTCTATGGCGGCGAAGCCCGTTGTTTTCAATGGGGATTTAGTGAAAAACTGTGATTTAATTTACAGCGGAATTTTTGTATTAAAATGAAAAACGGTTTAAAGTGTATTTGTGTAACTCCGGTTCCGAAGGTCGTAGCAAGTCGCAAATTGGACCATAGGGTGTCCCAGTTCCGACATTGAGAACTGGGAAGTTTGGACCCGCTGGACCCAACGGAACCGGATATTTTAATATGTTTGTGTTTTATCTTTAATACTGTGTCCCAAGGTATGGACAGGAACCAGAGGAAATTCATTTGGCCATAAGGCAGCAGAGGGCCAGGAAAGCGCCCTAATGTCTAGAATTTAAGTGCTGTTCAAAGGAGTTTATCACCTACACTGTTTACAGGAGGGCAGAGATGACTCAAACCAGAGCAGTCTATAAGTGTCCCATTTAACACCTCACAACAAAGGGTATCCTGCCAGAAATTCCATTTAGTAGACTGGCTGGCATTCCTGATGCAAATGTGGGGCTGCAGAAATGAGACCCCAGAGTCCAACTGAGCATGTCCCAACTAGCAGGGGGGCATGTATCAAAATGTGTTCCCACGTTAGAGAGTGGCTACAGGTAATTACTGACCAATCACCTGTACTTAATGTTAAGGATAGGGTTACAAAAGGTATATAATCTGTGGTCAACCCTTTATCCTGTGTTCTTCTATACCATCTTGATTGCTGAGAGAAATGCTATGCAATGTCTGCATGCAAGGTCTTTTCATGGCTTTTCATGGCTTTTCATGTCTTGGGATGATGAAGATTGCTGTATGAACTGCCAGTCCAGATGTGACTGTTTCATAATTTCCATCTTTAAAGTAAGTGTCCATATTTTGCCTGTTATTTATATATTTTGTGTGTTCACCTTTATCAAGGACTAAATTATATTTTATCATATCTAAGTCTCGTCCCAGTTCAACCCAGTTATATATATAGTATATATTTTTTGGTGTGTATAATTAATAGCCTGTCACAAAGCTCCCGTCACACCGTGTTATGACATACCGAGCTATATAATACTAGAACGATATAATATCAGACGGTGGGTAGTCGCATTGCCTGTTGTTATATTGCTCTCCGATGTGTAGCAGTCTCACCTGGCAGTGAAGGGGTTAAATGATATGTTGCTTGTGGCCACTTCATGACTGTCATTTGTCGCGTACGCCTCTGCCTGGCAGGGGAGGGGTTAAGTTGATGCACTGAGGGGGAGGTAGCGCTGGGGCTGCCGAGAAACAGCTGTGTGTGTTCCTGGTATAGGACAGGAAAGGGCCAAGAGGGCCGAGGGGGGGGGCGGGGGGCGGAGAGAGAGCTTAGAGAACCCCCACACCAGGGTGTGTACACACCCATTAATAGTGGGTATTTCTAGTGTCTACTGTACCCTCCCCCGTGCCAGTGACTGTGTCAGGCTCCCAGTGTCACTGCGATTATTTATAGAAAAGATGAATGAGAAGAGTGAGTATTGTGAGGGGGGGGGACTCACAGGAAGCCGTTACAGGTTGCTATGGCAATACAGAGCTTGCTGCAGTGGCAGTATGATGTCACGTGTGGAAACGCACCCCACAGGTACACACAGAGACACACATCTATCTACCTATCTACAAACACATGAATGCAACTGCAAAATTAAGTATGACACTGACAGACTGAGGGATCCCCCCTCCTTGTGTATGAGACACTAACAGACTAAGGGAGCCCCTGACAGAATGAGAGACCCTCTTGTGTGCGTGTGACACTGACAGAATGAGAGACCCTCTCGTGTGCGTGTGACCCTGTCAGACTGGGAGACCCTCTCCTGTGTGTGTGACACTGTCAGACTGAGAGAGACCCTCTCCTGTGTGTGTGACACTGAGGAGGGGGCCCCTCTCCTGTGTGTGTGACACTGTCAGACTGAGAGACCCTCTCCTGTGTGTGTGACACTGAGGAGGGGGCCCCTCTCCTGTGTGTGACACTGTCAGACTGAGAGAGACCCGCCCGTGTGTGTGACATTGTCAGACTGAGAGAGACCCTCTACTGTGTGTGTGACGCCGTCAGACTGAGAAAGACCCTCTCCTGTGTGTATGACACTGAGGAGGGGGCCCCTCTCCTGTGTGTGTGACACTGTCAGACTGAGAGAGACCCTCTCCTGTGTGTGTGACACTGAGGAGGGAGCCCCTCTCCTGTGTGTGACACTGTCAGACTGAGAGAGACCCGCCCCTGTGTGTGACACCGTCAGACTGAGAGAGACCCTCTCCTGTGTGTGTGACACTGAGGAGGGGGCCCCTCTCCTGTGTGTGTGACACTGTCAGACTGAGAGAGACCCGCTCCTGTGTGTGTGACACCGTCAGACTGAGAGAGACCCTCTTCTGTCTGTGTGACTGACGGAATGAGGGAGCCCCTGTCCTGTGTGTGTGACACTGACAAACTGAGAGACCCTCGTGTGTGTGTGTGTGTGTGTGTGTGTGTGTGTGTGTGTGTGTGTGTGTGTGTGTGTGTGTGTGTGTGTGTGTGGTGTGTGTGTGTGTGTGTGACACTGTCAGACTGAGACCCTCTCCTGTGTGTGACACTGTCAGACTGAGAGAGACCCTCGTGTGTGTGTGTGTGTCATTGACAGAATGAGGAAGCCCCTCTCCTGTGTGTGTGAAAGTGACAGAATGAGGAAGCCTCTCGTGTGTGTGTGTCATTGTCCGAATGAGGGAGCCCCTCTCCTGTGTGTGTGACACTGTCAGACTGGGAGAGCCTCTCCTGTGTGTGTGACACTGACAGACTGCGAGAGCCTCTCCTGTGTGTGTGACACTGTCAGACTGGGAGACCCTGTCATGTGTGTGTGACTGACGGAATGAGGGAGCCCTCTCGTGTGAGTGTGTGTGTCATTGTCAGAATGAGGGAGCCCCTCTCCTGTGTGTGTGACACTGTCAGACTGGGAGAGCCTCTCCTGTGTGTGTGACACTGTCAGACTGGGAGACCCTCGCATGTGTGTGTGACTGATGGAATGAGGGAGCCCTCTCGTGTGTGTGTGTGTGTCTGTGTGTGTCATTGACAGAATGAGGAAGCCCCTCTCCTGTGTGTGTGAAAGTGACAGAATGAGGAAGCCCCTCTCCTTTGTGTGTGAAAGTGACAGAATGAGGAAGCCCCTCTCCTGTGTGTGTGAAAGTGACAGAATGAGGAAGCCTCTCTCCTGTGTGTGTGAAAGTGACAGAATGAGGAAGCCCCTCTCCTTTGTGTGTGAAAGTGACAGAATGAGGAAGCCCCTCTCCTGTGTGTGTGAAAGTGACAGAATGAGGAAGCCTCTCTCCTGTGTGTGTGAAAGTGACAGAATGAGGAAGCCCCTCTCCTGTATGTGTGAAAGTGACAGAATGAGGAAGCCTCTCTCCTGTGTGTGTGAAGTGACAGAATGAGGAAGCCTCTCTCCTGTGTGTGTGACAGTGACAGAATGAGACTCTCTCCTGTGTGTGTGACTGACGGAATGAGGGAGCCCTCTCGTGTGTGTGTGTGTGTGTGTGTGTGTGTGTGTGTGTGTGTGTGTGTGTGTGTGTGTGTGTGTGTGTGTGTGTGTGTCATTGACAGAATGAGGAAGCCCCTCTCCTGTGTGTGTGAAAGTGACAGAATGAGGAAGCCCCTCTCCTGTGTGTGTGAAAGTGACAGAATGAGGAAGCCCCTCTCCTGTGTGTGTGAAAGTGACAGAATGAGGAAGCCCCTCTCCTGTGTGTGTGAAAGTGACAGAATGAGGAAGCCCCTCTCCTGTGTGTGTGAAAGTGACAGAATGAGGAAGCCCCTCTCCTGTGTGTGTGAAAGTGACAGAATGAGGAAGCCCCTCTCCTGTATGTGTGACAGTGACAGAATGAGAGACCCTCTCCTGTGTGTGTAACACTGTGCCCATTGAGTCCCCTTCCCCCTCTCTGTCCTTAGCATGAGAACATGATCCAGTCGTTGGGGCTGTTCTGTGACCTTTCACCCCAGGAAGCTGCTGTGTTTAATCTGTCCCCCCTTCACAAATACACAATCTAATCCCTTCTGCCTGCCCGCCCCTTCCTTGCGCAGTAACCCCCAGCTCCCACCTCACCCCGTTATAACCTACATTGCCTAATGTGTTACTGGTAGTTGCAGCAAAGAGTTAAATTCCACAGAATTAGCCCCCAGCCCTCTCCAAGCCACCTACATCTCTTCTTCCCTCTTGCTCTTCTTCGCCCCCTCCCTTCCTCTCCCTTTGTCCTCCCTTTCTCACCCTCCCCCCCTACTGCCCTAACTCCTCTGCCATTCTCCCCCTCCCTCTTTCCGCTCCCTCCAACTCCCCTTCCTATCTCCCTCTCCCCCTCTTGTCTCCCTCCCCTCTGTACATTCCTTTCAGCTCTCTGTGAGCTGCTGAGGTTTTACTGTCGTCACTGGGAAGGGAGTTGAGGCTGGAGGAGCTCTGGGGGGTGGGCAGAGCCAGAGGGCAGTGAATGAGGAGGGGGGGGGGGGGGTGTTACTGTGTGTGTGGGAACAGTGAGGGGGGCTCAGTGATTCATAACCCTGTATCAAAACCACATACACAGACACCCACACACGGAAATGTGTACACCATGAACACACAGATCCCCAGACAAAGCACACACGTGTAGACACGGACATGTACACAAAAACACACATATACAAACAGATACATACGCATGTACACGGGCTCACGCATGAAAACAGACACATGTACAAACAGATACACGTATGTACAGACAAACACACATATATACACACATACAAACGTATATATATATACATATATTTTATTTGCAATATGTGCACATACATATGTGTGTATACAGTGTGTATATATATATATATATATATATATATATATATATATATATATATATATATATATATATATATATATATATATATATATATATACACACACACTGTTACACATATGTATGTGCACGTATACATATTGCAAATAAAAAGATCACTTGTGAGCACATTCACATGTCTTAGACAGGTCTGCCTTTCACCATTATCACACAGAGGTGCGCAAACTTTTTGACCTGTGCCCCCCTGCCTCGCGTCCCCAGTGTTTGCACCCCTCATGTGACGTCACGTGACCCTGCAGCGTCATTTGACGCACGTTGCCATGGTGATGCGTCACGTCACATGACCCCGCGGCATGAAATGATGCCACGTCGCCGAAGACACGGCTGGCAGCAGGTAGGAGATGTTACAGAGGCTTCACGCCTCCTACAGCATTTAATTTAACTGCCTTGGGGCCTCTGTAACCGCCGCCCCCCCCCCTAGAATTTTTTTGCGCCCCCCATTTTGCGCACCCCTGACCTAGCATACGGTGCTTCCACATATACATACACACAAACATATATATATATATATATATATATATATATATATATATATATACATGCTCACACTATATAAGAATATACATACACACTTTTAAATGCATACCTATGCACAGAGACATACTCACACATACACACAGACATATAGGGGACAGAGAGATGCTTTGTTAGAATAAATGTGTGTGTTTGTAACAAGCATGACAGAGCAAAAGAAAATAACTTTATATATCAAATAAAAACGATACATTTATTGCAAGTGGGGTGTGTGACCTCTGTTTGTGTGTCACAGTGTCCCTGCTTGTGCGTCATTGCTATCCCTAACCGCACAAGACAATTGGACACCTCACTACTCATACTGCAGGTAACAGTACTTTAGCCCAAGCAGAAGTGCAGTAAGAGGGATTCATATAGGAGACAGAACAAGTGATTCGAGGAAGCAGGGATACAACATAATAACAGGGGGAACAAACGTGAATAGGAGAGTGAGAAAGGGAGAGAGTCAAGCAGAGAACAGGTGGGAGGCAAAACAAAGTGTTAAAGAGACAGACATATGGAGGGAGAGACTGCCAAAGACAGGCAGATGGAAGGAGAGACTGCCAGAGACAGACAGATGGATGGAGAGACTGCCAGAGACAGGCAGATGGAAGGAGAGACTGCCAGAGAGAGGCAGATGGACAGAGAGAGAGTGAGAGGGATGCAGGATTAATGAATTGAAGCTTTCTTGAAGGAACACAAAAGAGCTTTGTGTGTTTATGCATGTTTGTGGTGCGGTGTGTATGCATGTGTTATATTGTGTGTTACTGTGAGTTCCCTATGTAAACGTGTGTTACTATGTATTAGATTGTAAGCCATTCGGGGTAGGGACTCCTTTTCCTAATTCTACTTTTATGTATGACATACCTATTATGTCACTTGTATTACTTATGTATTTGTGTTACTGTGTGTTTATTTGTATGGGTGTGTCACTGTGTCCATTTGTATGGGTGTGCCACTGTGTGTCAGTTTGCATCGGTGTGTCACGGTGAATCCTTTTGTATGGCTGTATTAGTGTGTGTCTCCTCTATATAGGTGTACAGGCATACCCCGGTTTAAGGACACTCACTTTAAGTACACTAGCGAGTAAGTACATCTCGCTCAATAGGCAAACGGCAGCTCACGCATGCGCCTGTCTGCACGTCCTGAACAGCAATACCGGCTCCCTACCTGTACCAAAGCTGTGCGCAAGCGGGGAGACTATAGAGCCTGTTTCACATGCGTTATTTACATCAGTTATGCACGTATATGACGATTGCAGTACAGTACATGCATCGATAAAGTGAAGCACTACCTTTTCCCCACTTAAGTACATTTTCGCTTTACATACATGCTCCGGTCCCATTGCGTACGTTAATGTGGGGTATGCCTGTATTAACTTGTGCTCTACTTCAGTGTGTTACTGTGTGTCCTCTCTGCTTGAATGTGTTACTGTGTGTCCCCTGTGCTTGAGTGTCTCTTTGTACCGTGTGTTTTACTTGACCTGAATGGGTTTGTTTAGGAAGTTGTGTTTGTGACTCTGTATTAGAATTCCTGGTTTGAGTGATAGTTCTAAACACTTCTTTGTGACCTTAGGTGTCACTTTATCTGCTGGTACTTCTGCCATCAAAACTAGATTGTAAGCTCTGCAAGCAGGAATGCGCTGCAGTGTATTTGGTCAGCACTAGTATGTCTGTGTGACTGCTCAGCTTATGTACTGTGTTTCCGTGTGTGCTTGGTGTACGTGCTGTGTCTGTACATGCTATGTTTATGTATTGTGTTTCTGTGTGTGCTCTGTGTACATGCTGTGCGTGCTGTGTATTTATGCTATGTGTTCTGTGTGTACTCTGCACATGCAGGGTCACCGACTGGGTGGGAGAGCCGGGACACTTGCCCGGAGGCTCGTGGTGACCTGGCTGGCCGATGCTGGAAATTTGGCCCAACTTCTGTGTAAGGTTGCTAGGGCCTCCGTAGGCCGCAGGGCCCCACATCTTCTCACCTGCGGGGCCCTTCCTGCCCAGAGGCCTTCCCTCCAGATCAAATGTGTAGAGAGGGGGAAGAGTGAAGGGGCATGAGAGAAATTCAGGGGGGGAAGGAATAGAGAGGGAGAGTGAGTGGGAAGGGGGGAGAAATAGAGGGTGAGTGGGAAAGAGAGATGAGAACAGGGTGAGAGATAGGTGGGAGTGAGAAAGAGGGAGGGAGAGTGTAAAAGAAAAAGAGGGGGGAGACTCGTGGGGCTGCCAAACAGGGCGGTCCCAGGTGGAGACTGTAGTCCTGGGCCCGGGGAAATCTGTCTGTGGCTGCCCTGTGTACATGCTGTGGATTTGTGCGTGTTGTGTGTTCTGTGTGCCCTCTGTGTCGACATGTGCTCTGTGTTCTGTGTACATACGGTGTATCCTCTCTGCTTGAGTGTGTTACTGTGTGTCCTCTCTGCTTGAGTGTGTTACTGTGTGTCCTCTCTGCTTGAGTGTGTTACTGTGTGTCCTCTCTGCTTGCGTGTGTTACTGTGTGTCCTCTCTGCTTGAATGTGTTACTGTGTGTCCTCTCTGCTTGAATGTGTTACTGTGGGTCCCCTGTGCTTGAGTGTCTCTTTGTACGGTGTGTTTTACTTGACCTGAGTGTGTTTGTTTAGGAAGTTGTGTTTGTGACTCTGTATTAGAATTCCTGGTTTGAGTGATAGTTCTAAACACTTCTTTGTGACCTTAGGTGTCACTTTATCTGCTGGTACTTTTGCCATCAAAACTAGATTGTAAGCTCTGCAAGCAGGAATTTGCTGCAGTGTATCTGGTCAGCACTAGTATGTCTGTGTGTCTGTGCTCAGCTTATGTACTGTGTTTCCGTGTGTGCTTGGTGTACGTGCTGTGTGTCTGTACATGCTATGTTTATGTATTGTGTTTCTGTGTGTGCTCTGTGTACATGCTGTGCGTGCTGTGTATGTATGCTATGTGCTCTGTGTGTACTCTGCACATGCAGGGTCACCGACTGGGTGGGAGAGCCGGGACACTTGCCCGGAGACTCGTGGTGACCTGGCCAGAGACTCGTGGTGACCTGGCCGATGTTGGAAGCACTAGTATGTCTGTATGTCTCTATGTTTGTGCTCAGTTTATGTACTGTTTGTCTGTGTGTTCAGTGTACGTGCTGTGTGTCTGTGCATGCTGTGTATTTGTGGCATGTCTGTGCATGCTGTGTATTTGTGGCGTGTGTCTGTGCATGCTGTGTATTTGTGGCGTGTCTGTGCATGCTGTGTATTTGTGGCGTGTGTCTGTGCATGCTGTATATTTGTGGCGTGTGTCTGTATGCTGTGTATTTGTAGCGTGTGTCTGTGCATGCTGTGTATTTGTGGCGTGTGTCTGTGCATGCTGTGTATTTGTGGCGTGTGTCTGTGCATGCTGTGTATTTGTGGCGTGTGTCTGTGCATGCTGTGTATTTGTGGCGTGTGTCTGTGCATGCTGTGTATTTGTGGCGTGTGTCTGTGCATGCTGTGTATTTGTGGCGTGTGTCTGTGCTTGCTGTGTATTTGTGGCGTGTGTCTGTGCATGCTGTGTATTTGTAGCGTGTGTCTGTGCATGCTGTGTATTTGTGGCGTGTGTCTGTGCATGCTGTGTATTTGTGGCGTGTCTGTGCATGCTGTGTATTTGTGACGTGTCTGTGCATGCTGTGTATTTGTGGCGTGTGTCTGTGCATGCTGTGTATTTGTAGCGTGTGTCATACATGCTGTGTATTTGTGGCGTGTGTCTGTGCATGCTGTGTATTTGTGGCGTGTGTCTGTGCTTGCTGTGTATTTGTGGCGTGTGTCTGTGCATGCTGTGTATTTGTGACGTGTCTGTGCATGCTGTGTATTTGTGGCGTGTGTCTGTGCATGCTGTGTATTTGTAGCGTGTGTCATACATGCTGTGTATTTGTGGCGTGTGTCTGTGCATGCTGTGTATTTGTGGCGTGTGTCTGTGCTTGCTGTGTATTTGTGGCGTGTGTCTGTAAGTGCTGTGTATTTGTGCTGTGTGGTCTGTGTGTACTCTGTGGACATTCAGGGCCACAGACAGGGGGAGAGCTGGGACATTTGCCCGGAGGCTATTGGGGGCCCGGCCAGATTCCCTCAGCTGCTGGACCCTCTCTAGCCACCCCCTCAAGGTGCTTCCACCTAGTCCAACTTACGCATCCGGCTGTGGGGCCCTTCCTGCCCGGAGACCTCCCAGTAACATTTTTAGAGAGGGGGATGAGAGCACATGGGAGAAATACAGGGGGAGGGGGGGAGAGGAAGAGAGAGGGAGTGGGAAGGGGGAGATTGAAATGGAGGAGGCGTTAGAAAGAGAGGGGGGTAACGTAGGATAGGGGTGAGTTGGAGAGAGAGAGGAGGGGGAGAGTGTATGAGAAAGAGAGGGGGCACTCGGACGGCTGCCGACAGGTGGGGCACAGGTGGAGACTCTAGTTCTGGGCCCGGTGAAGTGTGTCGGCTACCCTGTGTACATGCTGTGTACTTGTGCATGCTGTATGTCCTTTGTGCTCTATGTACAGGCTGTTTGTCTGCGTGTGCTTTGTCACTATGTGTTTGTGCTGTGTTTTCTCTGTGTGGTGTTTTTTACTTACAAATTTACCAGGATTGCTTAGAAACGGCTCTCTGTACAGCATAAATACTTAGATTGTAAGCTCTTTGCCGCAGGGATTTCCTTTCCTATTGTCTGACTTTGCTGTGCTTATTGTATTATTATAATTCCCTGTACGGTATTGTCATTGTCAAGCGCTGAGTACACTATCGGCGCTATAAAAATAAAGATATACATACATAAGTACAACTTAAATCTTTCTAACATACAGAGCTCTACCCCAATGTTAGAGATATGCAGCTCTTTTCTAACGCAGGCCCTGTATTGATGCTTGTTTTTACATTTACTTCTGGGAATAGTATAACTTATGCCCATGTTAATTAAGTAATAATCCCCTCAGAACGTGGCATTACTGGCCAATAATGCCCTGGCTGGAAGAGTTGAAGGCCAGAGGCGAAGCCGAGGGCTTTAACCCTGCCAGGGCATTATTGGCCAGTAATGCCCTGTTCTGAGGGGATTATTACTATTATAGGCTAAATGTAAGCTTTTTTCATAAATAATAGACACTTTTGTATAGTTATGTAGATTTTTTTTAATTAAAATAAAATGGTAAATACATTAAAGCACCTCCTATATACACTTACACTGCAGCTATCTATAGCCACACACTGCCGCCCCAAAGTGCACACACACACACACACACACACACTGCAGCTCTACACACACACTGCAGCTCTAAACACACACTGCTACACACACACACATAAACTGCTGCTACACACAAACTGTAGCTACATGCAAACGCTGCTGCTGCTGCTGCTGCTACACACACATACAACAGCACCACACACACTGCAGCTCTACACACACCACACACACAAACTCTGCAGCTACACACACACAAACTCTGCAGCTACACGCACACACACACACACACACTGCAGCTACACACATACACACACACACACTGCAGCTACGCACACACACACACACACACACACACACACACACTGCAGCTACACACACAAAACTCTGCAGCTACACACACACACAAACTCTGCAGCTACACACACACACAAACTCTGCAGCTACACACACACACACACGCTCTGCAGCTACACACACACACAAACTGCAGCTACACACACACACAAACTCTGCAGCAGACACACACACACACACACTTACAAACTCTACAGCAGACACACACACACACACAAACTCTGCAGCCACACACATACACAAATTGCAGCAGGCACACACTGCAGCAGACACACACAAGCTCTGCTGCAGCACACACACACACTAGATAACCAAAACTGCAGCTACAAACAAACTCTGCAGACAGACACTTAGGCTAAGGCCTCGCTCCCAGAGTCAGCGCGCCCGCACTGCAGACAGGCGGGGCGCTGACATACACAGACCGCGATATGCGGTCTGTAGGGAGCGGGAGCCGGAGCGGAAGGTGGGCGGGAGTGGGAGGTTTGACAGGGAGGGGGGCATGGCTTGAGCCGAGGGACCCGCTACTCTCCCCCCCCCCTCCCTCCACGGACCCCGAGCTGCTGATGGTAAGTAAAACACACACAAGCACTCATAGACACACACACAGGCAACACACACACAGGCACACACATACACACACACACAGACAGAGGCAGGCACTCACGCACTCAGGCACACACATACACACACACACAGACAGGCACTCAGACACATACACACACACAGACAGGCACGCTGCTTTCACTCCACACTCCTCCCCGCTCCCCGAAGCCTCTCCTCCTCCCGAAGCCTCCCCTCCCCATTGGCTCACAGCCACACCACGTGACGCGTCAACGCTAGGGATCACCATTTTCTTGTGTCCCATAGCGGCTGACACGCCACAGTGTGTAGTGCGCTGTGCCGCCAGGGGGGACCGGGACCGGCTCGCGAGGATTCCCCTGCTGGTGGGGAACTCGCGTGTGGCCGCCCGCGCCAACGAGCGCAGCGGGACCGAGGCCTTACTTTGCAGCTACAAATACTCTCTCTCCCTCCTGGCGTGGAGCTCTGTGCACGGAGGGAGGGGGAGGAGTCACTGCCTGGCTGCTACATCCTGACCAATCCCCTGCCCTGTCTGAGAGCTGTTCCTGCCTCCTGACCAATCCCCCGCCCTGTCTCAGAGCTGTTCTGACAAAAGGAAAAGCTGATTGGCTAGAAATAAACCCTTTGCAAGCTGCCAAATATTCCGGGCATTACTGAATGAATAATGCCCAGAATTTTACCCAATCAGAGAGCAGGGATTTCAATAATGCCCAGAATTTTACAGCTTTAGCCTATACAGTAATGTATTTTTATGCATGTTATCCTATGACACTGTCATTGGTAATCACTTTGAGCCCCGTCGGGAGAAATTCTTTCAAAACTAAGGCTGTCTCACATTTTAATCTGGTCTGTAACTGCTACATACGCCTATAACATATATTATCTCTAACTGTGCATGCAATGTCTTGTATATAATGTATACCCTGTTCACTTATGTAACAATGTATTGTAACCATGTATTATTTGTCATCATAACTCTATGCCCAGGACATACTTGAAAACGAGAGGTAACTCTCAATGTATTACTTCCTGGTAAAACATTTTATAAATAAATAATAAATAAATGTAGCAGTTCTGGGGTTTCCCTCGGGTGCCTTATTACTTAGCTCAGTGCTGCTCTTACATCAACCAGGTCCTCATGCTGGATGGTACCCGCCCGCCCCCTGCTGTGCCAGATCAGTACTGCAGCCTTTGGAAATGACAATCTCACTTGCTTCATAAAGAATTACAAAGGAAAGCGCTCATTTGTCTAACCTTCTAAACCAATTTTTAAGTTTAAGAAAGTACATTTCAATGTTTTTTTGCATGAAGGCCTAAAAAAAAAACACACGCTCCAAACAGCAAAGAATCAGATTCCACAGGAAGTACAATACAAATGGCTTCTATTAGAGGCGCAGGTTCAGGGACAAATCCTGCAGGGACTGCAACGGTGCCAGCGAGCAAAGCGGAGATACGCGGGCTGTCCCAAGAAAACTCACAGTGGTGGCCATTATAAATAGTCACGCACATATTATAATCTTCCTATGAATGTTTGTGCAATGAGTCTAGTCTCCCCTTTTGTCCCTTTAGATTGTAAGCTCTTTGCTCTACAGACTATATTGTATGGGTTAATGTTAATGAAACTGAGCATGTTATATTGTTACCTCACATCATTATTAATATGGTTTATTCATATAGAGCCAACATATTTCGTGGTGCAGTAGGGTGAGAAGTATGGCTTCATATCAGGGGTGCTCAACTCATCTAGCCCAACCCCCCTCCCAGTCATCTAGTCATCTAGCCCAACCCCCCTCCCCCCAAACAGTTCAGGTTTTCAGGATATACCGGCTTCAGCACAGCTCTGAATAAATCATATTAATAATGAACGGCAGTATCCTTGCAAGCCACCACTAGATGGCAGGCAGTGTCTGTATCAGTATTCGTCTCACGTGACAGAAGAGCGTGGGCTGTTCTAGGAATGTGAGCGAGCTGCATGTTCCCATCACAGAAGACCTGACCTGTCACACTGTACAGCACACAGCCTGAAATATAGAACGTGGGCACAATGCATGCACCCACGCCAGGACCGCCATATATAAAGGGGCAGCCAGTGACATGTTTAATGAGTTCCTATTGACGTACCTGGAACGCCATGGCCCCTTATGATGTACCAGGCACATAATTCGGCAAATGCTCACTTGGAAAGGCGACAACGACGTCGCGTCAAAACAAATGCATTGTCGCCGTCGCGTGCGCTTATAGTAAGCGCGGAGTGACGGCTTGGTCGCGATCGCTGGAAGTCATCTCAATTTGATTTTTCCAGCGACCGTAGCCTGCCGGCGCCAGCACTATAAGCATAGCCTTAAAGACAGGAGTAGAGCGCTCACGTGGCGCGAAAGTGCTGTGGGCACGGTGGCACATTGGTGTATTTCTGTATTTCCTGCTCTCACTCCTTGTCCTATTTTTGTGCCATTGTCTATTAAAGATTATTCCCAGGGATATTATTATGTCCACAAATATCTAAACACGGCCAGCAGATATCTCTGCTTTAAGTGAGACGGGGATCCCTGCAGAGCAAACAACTCACACCCTCCAACTGCACCGATACTATTCTACATGTCCTGTACCTATTGAAACTAGGTGTACCTATTGTCCCTATTTCATGAGGTTGTGAACCATGCTAAAAAATTCCGTTGTTGAGTCGCACAAAAAAGCCAGCCATGTGGGGAGTGGGCCTGCCATTCGCCAAGCATCACCTCGATGTGCCTGGCAATTTAGTTTAAAGTTAAAGTCCAAACACAATATCTGATAAAGAGCTCCGCTAGCCATCGTCCAAACAATTGCCTTCTATTACAACCTACTGTGGTTAAATGTCCAGGCAGACTTATTAGTTTCCACACCTAGATCTGGCATTTTATATATATTTTATTAACTTGTTATACTTTGGGTGCCAATTCTTTTTAGATTAAATTGAAATAAAGATTAAGTTTTAAATCAATGAACTATACATGAAGATATTCACTTTGGTGCGCCGCAGAGGGAGCTGTCTCTCACGTGCTTTTTTTTGTACTTACCTTTCACTATTTCGTTTAATATGCCTCAGGCACCAAAAACATAGATTGTAAGATCCTTGTGCCTGCAAAATGTCTCTGTAAAGCGCTGCGTACAACTGCTATTATTATTATTATTATTAATTTTGCTAAATATCGTACACTCGCTTGCGACATTGCTACATTCGCCTATTTTGCTGAAACTAGATAGGCGCACACAGCATGTTTCGCAGGAAAACGTTTTTCTTTTTTGCATTTCACTGCCCTGTCTCCCGTGGGTTAAATCTCAGAACCTTCAGCGAATTACAGCAGCTTTCAAACCCATGGCTGAGTTGGTAAATGAACAACCTTGTATGAGAAAGTCTGTCTTATGTCTATATTAGTAGATATATACAATAGATCCAGAAATAAAAGTGTTTCATTCATAAAATGTTTGCATATAATAAATGGCATGTGTTATGGGGGCTTCATAGGAGGTGCTCCCTAACTTGCATGTAAGCTACTATATCCCACATTAACCGATGAAATAAAGTGTACCTATTTTCATGTGTCTGGTGTTCGAGGGTCTACAAACTGTTATTCGTGTGGGGTAGGGGGAGGGGTGGAGTTGTAACAGCAACAAAATGTATGATGTTTAGGGACAATGTATCCAAGATTAAAACGATTTAGCATTAAAAAAAAACAACAAAAGTAAGGTGATATATGTAATGGTTAACTGATGTGTAAAGTATCAGGGATGTATCTTTAAGTATAAGCCACTCCCTCCTCTCTTCAAGACTGACTGCCCTGAGGTTGGGATGTTCTCATGTTAATCTGCCTCCTTACCCAACTCTATAAGGAGATGCCTCCTCAAAGCCCAGCCCAGCCCGGCAATTAATGAGCTGCAAACGCCATGATACTGTCCTTTGTTACACAGATGTCCCCGCCACCTCCCCTCCCCCCACCCTGCTGAGAGTGCTATAGCACTAACTTGTTGCCGGGCAGACAAAGCCAGAGAGTAGCCAATGGGAAGAGAGGGTCTGCTGCATGCGGACAGGGGCAGCGATGTCACGTCCAAGGGTGTAAATTAGGGAGATTTGCGTTTTTCAGATAGTAAATATAGAATGTTAATGGAAAACTTTTGATATTTAGCAGTGAGACTCAAATGAAATGTGTGAAACACCGACGTTACAAATCAGTGAGTCTGACCACATAGATAAATAGGTAACGCTTAATGTATTTTCCTGGTAAAATATTTGATAAATATCAGTGAGTGTGACCAGGACCCCACCCATATCAGTGAGTCTGACCCCATATCAGTGAGTCTGACCGGGACCCCATATCAGTGAGTCTGACCGGGACCCCATAATCAGTGAGTCTGACCGGGACCCCATAATCAGTGAGTCTGACCCCATATCAGCGAGTCTGACCAGGACCCCATAATCAGTGTCTGACCGGGACCCCATATCAGTGAGTCTGACCCCATATCAGTGAGTCTGACCGGGACCCCATATCAGTGAGTCTGACCGGGACCCCATAATCAGTGAGTCTGACCAGGACCCCATATCAGTGAGTCTGACCCCATATCAGTGAGTCTGACCAGGACCCCATATCAGTGAGTCTGACCCCATATCAGTGAGTCTGACCCCATATCAGTGAGTCTGACCCCATATCAGTGAGTCTGACCCCATATCAGTGAGTCTGACCAGGACTCCATATCAGTGAGTCTGACCCCATATCAGTGAGTCTGACCGGGACCCCATATCAGTGAGTCTGACCCCATATCAGTGAGTCTGACCGGGACCCCATATCAGTGAGTCTGATCGGGACCCCATATCAGTGAGTCTGATCGGGACCCCATATCAGTGAGTCTGACCAGGACCCCATATCAGTGAGTCTGACCCCATATCAGTGAGTCTGACCAGGACCCCATATCAGCGAGTCTGACCAGGACCCCATAATCAGTGTCTGACCGGGACCCCATATCAGTGAGCCTGTTCCCATATCAGTGAGTCTGACCAGATATGAGTGAGTCTGACCGGGACCCCATATGAGTGAGTCTGACTGGGACCCCATAATCAGTGTCTGACCGGGACCCCATATCAGTGAGTCTGACCGGGACCCCATATCAGTGAGTCTGACCCTATATCAGTGAGTCTGACGGGGACCCCATATCAGTGAGTCTGACCCATATCAGTGAGTCTGACCAGGACATCATATCAGTGAGCCTGACTGGGACCCCATATCAGTCCGTGAGTCTGACCCTATAAAACTACTTGAAAGCGGGAGGAAAATCAATGTATTGTCCCTGGTCACATATTTGAAAAATTCATAAATATCAGTAAGTCTGATCCCAAATCATTGAGAGGTGGCAGGTTTCTGCTTCTCATAAGAATAATATTGTAAAGCTCAGCATCTCACTGTAGTGCTTAGGGAATGATTAGGACTGGGTTGGGATAATAACTGGGGAGGATATGTGATTTTAGGCTGCATTTAAAGCTGACTAATGTATTACAGTTTAGCTTTATGTTATTTTCTCTTTTCCTAACGCTCTGTTTCCCCTTTCTCTACAAACCCCCAGCAGGATACTTTACTAATGAGAGAACCTAGATTCAATGATTTGAACCTCCCACTCACAGGGAAAGAATAAGAAATCTAATGTATGCTGTCCACGTTTATTCCTGGCCTGTTTGTGTCCGCAGACCTGTGAAGGCCGCGACTGGGAGAATCAGGACATTCTTTTCAATGCTTCATCTACAAGCACATTATAATTCTGCACTGTCAGCCTCACAATCTTGAGGGCCCAAGGTCACAGTGCGCTAGCTGTACTGCACCTTGGGCCATCTAATCTCCCACTTCCAAGGCCAGGTGCAAAAAAAGTAATCTGCTGGCTGGGTTGCCATGGCTGCTTGAATTCTATTTGTGTGAGGGAGGTCCGTGCCCCCTAGGCATGCAGGGCTCAGGGGATGTCCAAACAACACCCACAAGGACAATGCTATCCTCCACCAGTTCCTGCATTCTCTGCCCCTCCCTGCACTGACATTCAGCTTGAGGGGGAAGGGAACGGAAAAATATTAACTCCTTCCCTACAATATTACACAGTATGTATGTATGTCTTTATTTATATAGCGCCATTAGTGTACATAGCGCTTCACAGCAGTAATACACGTGACAATCATATAAATAACAAATAATACCAATAACAGATCATGGAAATAAGTGCTTGAGTCATAAAAGTAACATTTCAGAAGAGGAGTCCTTGCTCCGAGGAGCTTACAATCTAAACACAGTGTGTTATAAAATGTGAGCAATGTGGCTACGTGTTATTAAATTGCCCTGCGCGTTTTTAAATCGCTCTGCATTTTATTAAATCACTTTGTATGTTATTATATATCTCTGCATGTTATTAAATCGCTCTGCGTGTTATTATATCGCTCTGCATGGTATATTACTCTTTTATTAAATCACTGTATTTATTATTAAATCACTCTGCATGTTATTATATCACTCTGCGTGTTATTATATCGCTCTGCGTGTTATTATATCGCTCTGCGTATTATTAAATTGCTCTGCATGGTATATTACTCTGTGTTATTAAATCACTGCATTATTAAATCACTCTGCATTTTATTATATCACTGCGTGTTATTAAATCGCTCTGCATGGTATATTTCTCTGTGTGTTATTAAATCACTGCATTATTAAATCACTCTGCATGTTATTATATCACTCTGCGTGTTATTAAATTGCTCTGCATGTTATATTACTCTGTGTGTTATTATATGGCTTTACATGTTGTACTTCTCTGCGTGTTATATGGGTGACAATGACCCCAAATCAGTGAATCTGACCCCAAATCAATGAACCTTTTGTAAAAAGTTCCTCTGGTAGAAAATCGTCTCCACCGGAACAGTATAACACGGGAACAGTATAAAAACAAAAAGAAAAACTGGGGCGCTCCCTACCTTATATGGCGTAAAAAAATATACCGCCTGTGGGCTAGTGTAAAACCAAGGAAGTGAGTGTATACTAGCCCTTGTCGTAGTTCTGCAGCTGGACCAAGAAGAAGATGAAACCCGGGATCTTCTTATAACGGCAATAGATGTGATGTAGCGGTCAGCGCAAGGTGTTGAACTCAGAAAATAAAAGATAGTCAAATACACAAAATTAATGCATGTAATAGATAGACATAGTTGGTCTTGGTGGTTAATGAGATTGGGGAAGGGAGGGGGAGGGGAGGGTAATGGAGGGGAGGGAGTGGAAAACAGATGGTGGTGTAACAATAATAAAATAGTAGAAACAATAATCATATGTTTCAATGACTCACACGGCCTAATGTGAGACCCTTCCCTCAGAGACGAATTTAAGGAAATGGGACACTGCATATAAATGCTCCAGCAATGTAGGATATATAAGAAGAAAAACTCACACGGCCTTGTGTGAGCCCCTTCCCTCAGTGAATGATGTTGTCAATCTAATAGGGATCAGTCTCGTCTTTCTTTCAATATCTCCCAATGGAGCATGCACTTGTGTGAGTGCTCCAAAGTTTTTATCTTTATTTGTTATAATAAACCTTTTACTGTTACTAATCCAGGCTCTGCCCATTTCTTGATATATGGGCACCTGGGAGAGGAGCTATCCACTCTTTGCCTCCATTGGGAGATATTGAAAGAAAGACGAGACTGATCCCTATTAGATTGACAACATCATTCACTGAGGGAAGGGGCTCACACAAGGCCGTGTGAGTTTTTCTTCTTATATATCCTACATTGCTGGAGCATTTATATGCAGTGTCCCATTTCCTTAAATTCGTCTCTGAGGGAAGGGTCTCACATTAGGCCGTGTGAGTCATTGAAACATATGATTATTGTTTCTACTATTTTATTATTGTTACACCACCATCTGTTTTCCACTCCCTCCCCTCCATTACCCTCCCCTCCCCCTCCCTTCCCCAATCTCATTAACCACCAAGACCAACTATGTCTATCTACTACATGCATTAATTTTGTGTATTTTACTATCTTTTATTTTCTGAGTTCAACACCTTGCGCTGACCGCTACATCACATCTACGGGAACAGTATAGCACGGGAACAGTATAACACGGGAACAGTATAACACGGTCACAGTATAACACAGGAACAGTATAACATGGGAACAGTGTTGAACAGTATAACACGGGAACCATATAACACAGGAACAGTATAACACAAGCACAGTATAACACAGGCACAGTATAACACAGGCACAGTATAACACAGGCACAGTGGCACAGTATAAAACAGGAACAGTATAACACCGGAACAGTATAACACAGGAACAGTATAACACCAGAACAGTGTAACACAGGGACAGTATAACACGGGAATAGTATAAGACGGGAACAGTATAACACAGGAACAGTATAACACAGGAACAGTATAACACGGGAACAGTATAACACAGGAACAGTATAACACCGGAACAGGATAACACAGGAACAGTATAACACCGGAACAGGATAACACAGGAACAGTATAACACGGGAACAGTATAAACACAGGAACAGTATAACACGGGCACAGTATAACACGGGAACAGTATTACACAGGCACAGTATAATATGAGAACAGTATAACACTAGAACAGTATAACACAGGAACAGTATAATATGAGAACAGTATAACACTAGAACAGTATAACACAGGAACAGTATAACACAGGAACAGTATAACACAGGAACAGTATAACACCGGAACAGTATAACACAGGAACAGTATAACACCGGAACAGGATAACACAGGAACAGTATAACACGGGAACAGTATAAACACAGGAACAGTATAACACGGGCACAGTATAAGACGGGAACAGTATTACACAGGCACAGTATAATATGAGAACAGTATAACACTAGAACAGTATAACACAGGAACAGTATAACACAGGAACAGTATAACACAGGAACAGTATAACACCGGAACAGTATAACACAGGAACAGTATAACACCGGAACAGGATAACACAGGAACAGTATAACACAGGAATAGTATAACACGGGCACAGTATAACATGGGAACAGTATTACACAGGCACAGTATAATATGAGAACAGTATAACACTAGAACAGTATAACACAGGAACAGTATAACACAGGAACAGTATAACACAGGAACAGTATAACACAGGAACAGTATTACACAGGCACAGTATAATATGAGAACAGTATAACACTAGAACAGTATAACACAGGAACAGTATAACACAGGAACAGTATAACACAGGAACAGTATAACACCGGAACAGTATAACACAGGAACAGTATAACACCGGAACAGGATAACACAGGAACAGTATAACACAGGAGCAGTATAACACGAGAACAGTATAAACACAGGAATAGTATAACACGGGCACAGTATAACACGGGAACAGTATTACACAGGCACAGTATAACACAGGAACAGTATAACACGAGAACAGTATAAACACAGGAACAGTATAACACTAGAACAGTATAACACAGGAACAGTATAACACAGGAACAGTATAACACAGGAACAGTATTACACAGGCACAGTATAATATGAGAACAGTATAACACTAGAACAGTATAACACAGGAACAGTATAACACCGGAACAGTATAACACCGGAACAGGATAACACAGGAACAGTATAACACGAGAACAGTATAAACACAGGAACAGTATAACACGGGAACAGTATAAACACAGGAATAGTATAACACGGGCACAGTATAATATGAGAACAGTATAACACCAGAACAGTATAACACGGGCACAGTATAACACGGGAACAGTATAACACGGGAACAGTATAACACAGGAACAGTATAACACGGGCACAGTATAACACGGGCACAGTATAACACGGGAACAGTATAACACGGGAAAAGTATAACACGGGTACAGTATAACACGGGAACAGTATAACACGGGCACAGTATAACACAGGCACAGTATAACACGGGCACAGTATAACACGGACACAGTATAACACAGGCACAGTATAACACAGGCACAGTATAATATGAGAACAGTATAACACCAGTACAGTATAATATGAGAACAGTATAACACAGGCACAGTATAATATGAGAACAGTATAACACCAGTACAGTATAATATGAGAACAGTATAACACAGGCACAGTATAACACGGGAATAGTATTACACAGGCACAGTATAATATGAGAACAGTATAACACCAGAACAGTATAACACGGGCACAGTATAACACGGGAACAGTATAACACGGGAACAGTATAACACAGGAACAGTATAACACGGGAACAGTATAACACAGGAACAGTATAACACGGGCACAGTATAACACGGGCACAGTATAACACGGGAACAGTATAACACGGGAACAGTATAACACGGGAAAAGTATAACACGGGTACAGTATAACACGGGAACAGTATAACACGGGCACAGTATAACACCAATACAGTATAACACAGGCACAGTATAACACAGGCACAGTATAATATGAGAACAGTGTAACACCAGTACAGTATAATATGAGAACAGTATAACACCAGTACAGTATAATATGAGAACAGTATAACACAGGCACAGTATAACACCAGTACAGTATAATATGAGAACAGTATAACACCAGTACAGTATAATATGAGAACAGTATAACACCAGTACAGTATAATATGAGAACAGTATAACACAGGCACAGTATGACACCGGGACAGTATAATATGAGAACAGTATGACACCGGGACAGTAGTTTTACCAGTGGGATTTTTTTTGAGGGGGATGAGAAAAGAGAGACCAATAGTGCAGATGATCTAGATATGTTTATATAAAAATGAGTTTATTATACATGTGTGTACGTACACTTCTTTAAAACATATCGGTAAAACAGAGAACATCTAGGACAACAGTTTCCCAACTCAGGGAAAGACCTCACCGCCGTCTCTCTGACGTTTGCAACTAATAATGTATGCATATTGATACAGGTATTTAATTTATATTTCTTGGCAATATTTGTATGCCGTCGGATTTTTTTAAATTCCAGTTTTCATTTTGTATGTTTTTCATGAGATTGCAATTATGAGGGAGATAGGGCCAATTACGAGAAGTAGGAGAGTGGGGTGTATATATACGGTGGGTTATATAAGATAACTTATTAGACCATCCTATTGAAGACTCCTGACAAAGCTTTTAGCGAAACGCGTTGAGTCGCCGTTCGGAGAAGAGATGGGACCAAAGCCAGTAAGTGTGCGACTGAAATTAGACGTGGGTGGTTCAGAGATGGCGCCAAATTTCAGAGAGACGGCAGTGAGATCTGTCCCTGAGTCAGGAACCTGTTATCCTAGATGTTCTATTTTACTAATATGTATTAAAGATTTGTAAAAGTGTGAGCACACACACATGTATGATATATTCCTTTTTACAGGCATACCCCGGTTTAAGGACACTCACTTTAAGTACACTCGCGAGTAAGGACATATCGCCCAATAGGCAAATGGCAGCTCGCGCATGCGCCTGTCAGCACATCCTGAACAGCAATACCGGCTCCCTACCTGTATCGAAGCTGTGCGCAAGCGGGGAGACTATAGAACCTGTTACAAATGTGTTATTTACATCAGTTACGCACTTATATGACGTTTGCAGTACAGTACATACATCGATAAGTGGGAAAAAGGTAGTGCTTCACTTTAACTACATTTTCACTTTACATACATGCTCCGGTCCCATTGCGTACCTTAATGCGGGGTATGCCTGTATATAAAAATATTTAGACCATGCACTGTTTTCTCTCATATCTTTTTTTTTTCCATTGGGAGAAGTGTCCCTGTGGATCCAATTTCCTATCAGACTGACTTTTTACAGAATACCACACTAGAAAGTCCCGGATGTGTATTTAACTCTTTAGGGCCATATGAGTGTGATATTGATATATTTCCACACCATATTGCTGTATCTTTCATTCTCGGTTGAGATTCTGCGCTCCCGGGAAGACTAACTATAAGGTGACCTAATCACATCTCTTGGGTTTAAATATCACCTCTATGCTGACGACACACAAACCTTTCAACCCCTGACCTTACATCTGCTGTACAGACCAAAGTTTCTGAATGTCTCTCTGCGATATCATCCTGGATGGCCCTTCGCCGACTTAAACTTAACATGGCAAAAACAGAGCTCCTTATACTTCCTCCCAAACCTGGCCCTACTACCTCCTTCCACATTACTGTTGGGAGTACTATCATTCACCCAGTAGCCCAAGCACACTGCCTAGGGGTCACACTCGATTCCTCTCTCACATTCAAAACGTATCTAAAACCTGTCGCTTTTTCCTCCGCAATATTACAAAGATACGCCCTTTCCTCTGTTGCTCGACTGCTAAAACACTGACTCAGACCCTTATTCTCTCCCGTCTCGATTACTGTAACCTCCTGCTGTCCGGCCTTCCTGCCTCTCACCTGTCTCACCTACAATCTATCCTAAACGCCGCTGCCAGAATCACTCTACTCTTTCCTAAATCTGTCTCAGTGTCTCCCCTGCTGAAATCCCTCTCCTGACTTCCTATCAAATCCCGCATCTCACACTCAATTCTCCTCCTCACGTTTAAAGCATTACACTCTTCTGCCCCTCCTTACATCTCAGCCCTAATTTCTCGCTATGCACCATCCCGACTCTTGCGTTCTGTTCAAGATGCCCCCTTTGTATCTAAAGCCCTCCCCCGCCTTAAACCTTTCTCACTGACTGCCACACACATCTGGAGTGCCCTTCCCCTCAATACCCGACAAGTGCCCTCTCTATCCACCTTAAAGATCCATGTTAAGGCTGCGCTTATAGTGCCTGGCGATGTTGCGCCAAAACAAATACATTGAATCTGCCGCATGCGCTTATAGTAAGCACGACGGCGACGGAGGCACGACGGCGACGGAGCAACCAAAAATGTTGAAGTCGGTAGAATTTGATTTATTGGAGAGACAGTCGCCACATGTGACTCTACACCAATCACAGAGCGCCTATTGCCCTCTGCCCTCCCCCTTCGTGACATCACTGGCCTTGTCGCCAGCGACGTCGCTCAACGTTGAAGTGCACATTTCGCCAATGGTCGGTCGCGTCGCCGGCACTATAAACGCGGCCTAAGACACACTTGCTTAAAGAAGCATATGAGTAGCACCGTGGCTAATACTATACACATGATATATAAAGCTTGCCCCCCTGGAGACGCACACACTTACCAGAACGCCCTCCTACTGTCTCTGTACGTCCTTCCTACCTACCAATTAGATTGTAAGCTCTTCGGACCAGGGACTCCTCTTCCGAAATGTTACTTTTATGTCTGAAGCACGTATTCCCATGATCTGTTATTTGTATTATTTGTTATTTACATTATTGTCACGTGTATTACTGCTGTGAAGCACTATACATTAATGGCGCTATATAAATAAAGACATACATACATACATACATACATACGAACTACAAGGGCAGTTCATTTGGGCTTTGAGTAGTGAATCTCTTTTCTTATACTCTTTTCTTATCACATTTTAATATTTGTTTTAAATCATTATCACTTGGATGATATCTGTAAATCCCTATACTATTTTATATATATTCACTTTATATTTATCCACGTGTATATATATATATACAGTGTTCGACAAACCTATACATTTGCTCGCCCAGGGCGAGTGGATTTAACCCCAGGGCGAGTAAATCTTGGCCCAAGCAGAACACGTTTGGTACTAGGTGGCGAGTAGATTTTTTTGTGTGGCGAGTAGATTTTTTGGTGATTTGTCAACCACTGTGTATATATATATATATATATATATATATATATATATATATATATGCTAAGACACAGATATACACATTAGGCACACAGATTGGTATTTAAGTGTGGCCTAGAACAGGGGTGCGCAAACTTTTTTGTTTGCGCCCCACCTCTCCTCTTACCTTTTCTCCGGCATAGGCGGCACCACTTGACGCCGCATTGCCATGGCAACGTGTTGCCATTTGATTCCGTATTGTCATAGCGACGCATCACCAGAAGGCGCCGGAGAGAAGGTAAGAGACAAAGGCCGCGTCCAGGGTGAGCGCGCTTGCGAGCATGCTGCTCAAAACAGTGTAACTCAATCTTGGCGTCCATACTGGCGCGCATGTGCACGTAAGCGTGGGTAGAAGCGATGCATGAAAAGACATAAAATGATGCCCTGGTCAAGTGCGTGGTTCAGAAAATGAGGGTGAACCGCTCACGTGACATCACGGGCACTCCCCGCATCACACAACCCTGCAGGCCCGGAATCGCCCCAGCTATATCCAAGCGTGACCTCACGGTGCTCGAGCGCGCCCACAATCACCGTGGACGCGGCCATACAGAGGTGTTGCGTGCTCACCGGCATTTTATTTAGATATTGTGGGGAAGAGAGCAGGGGCTCCGTAAGCGCGGCGCATCCACCCCAGAAAATGTTGCACCCCCAAGTTTGCACACCTATGGCCTAGAGTGAGATTTATCTCAAGAGTGGGATATATCTCACTTGGAATTGAATAGCTCACTTTCACTACTATAAGGAGCGCCTGCTTGTTCTTTGTGTTCCTAAATCAGTGAGACTGACCGCAAAATCACTGACTCAGACCCCCTGGGACAATAACTGCAGAGGATACATGATTTTTCTACCACATTTAAAGTTGAATTATTTATTGGTGGTTAGATTTAAATTATTTTCTTATAACTTAAAGTTGTTTCTATTTCCCTATACAACTCACACAAAGGACAATGCTACCTCCCCCTCCCCAGCATTCTCTGCCCCTCCCTGTCATTCAGCAGCCAGGGGGGAGGGGACAGGAAAGTATTAACTCCTTCACTGCAGGGCATTACGCAGTGTGTTCTTATACACCATGTGAGGAATATGGCGTTGCATGTTATTATATCCCTTTGTGTGTTATTATATTGCTCAGTGTGTTAACCCCTTCACTGCCTCCCATGCATTTCAAGGGCAGCGCTCTCACTTTTGATAACTTGTCTCAGTCTTGTATGTATGTATTATGTATGTCTTTATTTATATAGCGCTATTAATGTACATGGCGCTTCACAGCAGTAATACACGTGACAGTCATATAAATATTATAAATAACACATAATGGGAAGAAGTGTTTCAGACATAAAAGTAACATTTAGGAAAAGGAGTCCATGCTCCGAAGAGCTTACAATCTAATTTGTTGCGAGAACGTACAGAGACTGTAGGAGGGCGTTCTGGTAAGTGCATCTGCAAGGGGCCAAGGTTAATATGAGGTGTTAATTATCAGCCATGGAGTCTTCGTGTGTGTGTCACCTCCCCCTGAGTGGGACAGTCATCCTGTTCCCTGTGGCAGGCAGTCCTGGCAGTCTGGCTGTGACATCTGTTGTGGTGCCGTATTGTATTACTGCCATTGTGAGAACATTTCTGCAATGCGCTCGTCCCCTCCTCACATAAGAGACGTGGGCTCAGGGTAATGTCCCTAAAGGCCTCTTGTCTCCTGGGTGTCTGTGCTGGTCAACAGCAGCTGCTGCTTTCAAACATACAAAAACCACATTGTCCACTCACACATTTTCTCAAAGGTTCATGAGCTATTTTTAGGATTTCTGCAGTGACTCTTGCCTTTCTTTTTATGATTTAAAAATCTGACTTGTGTGTATATATTTACAGTAGTTGCCATTTCACCGGTAGAAAATATCAATAATAATAAGAATATGGTTCCCCGAATAAAGGGAGCTGAATATTTCTGGAAGATTCCTCCTGCCTCTTTGGGAATGCACTGTTAGGAATGTATCCACTTACATTTGTTAGTTATTATTGACCGTGCTCTCACAAGAACATCCGCTAATGTTTGATAGTTTGAAACCCCCTAACTTCCACATCCCCAAACCTTAACGGGACCAACTGGACCATACCCCATCCTGAGGCATACTCCATCCCACAATGAGCAGCCGCTTTACCTTTCGTTTCAACAATGCCCCTTATTCCCGCTAGATCAGGGGTGGGCTCAATCAGTCGAAGACTTAGCCACCTGTGCTCAAGCTGGGATATACTGAAAACCTGACCTGTTGGGGGGTCTTGAGGGCTGTTGTTGAGCACCCCTGCTATAGATTGATTGTAAGCTCTGAGGAGCAGGGCCCTCATTACCTTCAATATCTGTTTGCACTCGTCTGTCCTTATTTGTGTCATTCTGTTTATGTAATTGATGTTACTCTGTACCCCCACTGTACCGCGCTGGGGAATATGTTGGTGCTTTACATATAAAGGATAATAAAATAACGAGAGCAAGAGATTTTGCAGGTTTGGAAGTTTCACCAAGTTAAAAAATAAATAAATCACAAGCTCACAAGTTCGAATTTCATGTTAATGGGTTTTTAAAAATTTTTTTAAAAGAAAAACTGCACATCTTTTTTTTTTTTTACAATCTTTTTCCTTTATTGGAAACAAACAGAGAACATATACAGATACATTGCGTTCGTACGCACATAACAAATAAAGTAGTCATTGAATCCAAAAAGGCATTTTCAGATTTTGTTGGGGGGGGGGGGGGGGTGGGACCGACAAGCTGAACATTTTCACAAATCTCTTGTTACTTAAATTGCTTAAAATTAGAGAATTGCCTCGCAGAGTACATCTGACTGGTATACTGTTTAAATGAAGATTTGACCCAATGTTTGATGTGTATAATAGTTTAACGTGTCTCTGGTAGTGACATAGCTCAGTCATGTTCAGTTGTGGCCGAACAGGGCCCTGAAACACAGACTCTGAGGAACTGTAAATATAATAAGGTGCAAAAAGAAATTGTAAGAGGAAATAATATGTGGGGCTTAAAAATGTTAACATGTACACGACAGGAGCTACGCAGAATTAAATTTGATGTAATATAATTGTCTTTATTTTCTGCTGTTTCTGATATATGGTGCTACAATATGTACATTAGATGGCTGGGGTTGGGGGAAGGGGGAGGGCAAAACACCCAGGATAGGATAATAAAATGGATTTTATATTTATTGAAGCTGGAGAAAGCTAGATTTTTATGTAGCTTGTTATGCCTTATACCGGACCGAGTTTTTCCTAGATATTATATATGTGCATCCTTTTCATGACATGGGGTTTCTTCTTCAAGTGTACTATTTAATCTATTAAAAACTCAATGTTTGTCCACTAAATGGTTTCACAGCCTAGACCGAATCTATTATATATTTTTCAAACTCAACAAGGCTGAGATATTAAAAAGGTCTATACAAGAACATGTCCACCTACAACCTTATCACGCAAGCTGCCATATTACTATATAAAGATTAATTAGACACCTCTACTGAAATAGAAACCGGGGCATATTATTGATAACAAATAACATTGCACATAATTTTCCTTACAATAACCGTGTTAATCTATATAGTATTTGAAATGGGCATTCTGTTTTTTTTTTTTATGGGGTGGTGTAAATATATATATATTTATTGTTTTGAAGGTGCAGGGCGAACACCGAGGGCTGGCTTGTACATGTCACACATAACATAGGCCGCAAATTCCGCGCTTTCTGCCGGTTTTCTGAACCCTAAAATGGCGGCCGAGCTCCCTGACCTACTCTTTGTTCCAAACCGCAACGCAGCTACAGTAACAGTAACCCCACCCAGCAGCACCGCTCAGCCAATAGCAATGTCCCCAGACAGTTAGCCCGCCAAACCTGCTAAATAATCATGAGTTGCTGCTCCCGCCACTCTCGGGATGCTTTATTTACAGGTATGGGGATGTTTCTGTGCCTGTCAGCATGAAGCCTGCAGCCAACATTACCAATGCCTCTTTATTTATTTAATTTGTTAGTAGAATAACGCTTTCGCGCTATTGCATTCACACTCTGCCTATCACTCGATTGACACCAAGAACAACTCCTCCCCAATTCCAGTAAGTGGTACAACCCTGACGTCACAATCATTCATTATACATGAAGTGGGCGGGGCAAGGCATAGTATATATACCTGCGCACAAGCCTTTAGTGCGCACTCCGCATTGTTTCCTGCTCGATTTCTTTGTTCACGGTCGCAAGTCACGGTAAGAGATTTATGTTATAGGGGGTTTACTGTGCTGGTTTCACGCGGCTTTGTTTTAAAAACGTATTTATAAAAAACCGCAAATCGAACCCGCTAGATGAATTGATGTGCAGCAAATTCTGTTTCGAGTCGGTGAATTGTTAATGCAGTTGCGAGAATATGTATATAAATATATAATTGATATAATATAATTTTTGTTTACGGTATGAGTGTAAACTCAACGTGTAAATATTAGACGTTTAAGTTTACTTGTCTTGCTTAAGGGGAGCGGTTCCGGTGCTGTTTCAACGGCGCGGTGTTCTATATTTTTGTGTACTGTGGTATTCTGATGCGTGAAGGGCTCGATGCAACAGGCCCATGATTGTTCAGTAAAATGGTGATGGTCACGCGCACCGTTAAACACTAGAGGGTGTTGCTATAGCGACGCCCATGTGACGTCAAGTAACGCAGTGCGTGATTCCGCAACCGCGTTACGTATCACGTAGTGGCAGCCATTTTAGTGCATCGAGCGATACGCTGGAATGTCTTAGCTCCCGCGTTCTCCCCGCTGACCTCCGCTTTTCCTCCGCAGGTCTCATCATGTCTTCTGATGACGGGAAACTCTTTGTTGGTGGTCTGAGCTTTGATACAGATGAACAGAATCTGGAGGAGGTGTTCGGCAAATACGGACAGATCCAGGAGGGTGAGTCCGGGCTCCGAACTGAACGGCGCATGTAGGGGTCAGACCCATTACAATAGTATTCGGTGTGTTCATATCCCTCGCATGTTCCTGTTTCATACACTTTTTTTTTTTTTTTTAGACTTTTCCCAGATTCCCTAATGCTTTTTGTTTACCGACTCGCACCCCCTTGGTTTTCATAGTGTTTTTTTGTGTCTGCATCGCTTGTCCCACGGGGTTACTGTTTCATTTCCTCCATCTTAGATAAAGCTTTTAACAGGTTTTTTTTTTTTTCCCCCTCTAGTGGTTGTGGTGAAAGATCGGGAGACAAAGAGATCCAGGGGCTTCGGCTTTGTCACCTTTGAGAATCCAGAAGATGCCAAGGACGCCATGGAAGCCATGAATGGAAAGGTGGGTCTGGGGATTTAGTCAAACTATATAAACAGTTTGGAACCAGACGGTTAATGTGGTTGACGTTTTTTTTATTTTTTTTCAACATATACTTGCATGTTTGTATAGCTTAAATATGTGTCCATTTTATAGACTTTCTTTACTTTAGATATGTTAATATATACGTTCTGTAATATATACAGCTGTGTAGATGTATTCAGTATGTGACTGATTTTTCTCTGCAGTCTGTGGATGGGCGTCAGATCCGTGTTGACCAGGCTGGCAAATCCTCCGGTGACAGGAGAGGGGGCTACAGAGGAGGCTCATCTGGAGGCAGAGGGTTCTTCCGTGGTGGCAGAGGACGAGGTAATATATTGCAGTGTGACTGACTTCTGTTACTGAGCAGCAGGTTCTGCTCCTGTATCTTAATGTGACCCCTTAATGTGACCCCTTATAGGTGGTGGAGACAGAGGCTATGGTGGAAGCAGTCGCTTTGATAACAGAAGTAGTGGAGGTTATGGTGGCAGTGGAGGATCTCGGGATTATTATGGCAGGTAAGACAGCTGTTAATTTACATAACCATCACTTGTATTCTATGTAGTCTGCCCCATGGCTTCCGGTGACCCTAATCTTCCCCCACCTTGTTGAAAATGTAATCTTGTGTTCTATCAGGGGAACTGACTCTTAATGGTCTTTGTCTTGTTTCAGTGGCAGGAGTCAGGGGGGTTATGGTGATCGCTCTGGAGGATCATACAGAGACAGTTATGACAGTTATGGTAAGTTGGGGATCAGAGGGGAATGAATCGGAGCATGTCAAGCTGTGGTTTGTAGCTGTCCATCCCGAGGGCCTGTAGCATCTGCTCCTTCAAAGATCCCTCTGGAAGTAGTTGTAATGCATGTGTAGGCTCTGTCAATACATGATCATCACTCAAGACCGCCAGTGCTGTGAGCTCTGCGCTTTAGCTGCTGTTTAGCTGGGAGGGGCTGTACATCTGAGCAGTGTAGGGGAGGTGATGCTGGAACCTGTCCGTATGCTTCAGTGCCTTTACAATTGTGCCTGCTTCTTGTCCTCAGCTACACACGAGTAAAATCCCTTCCTGACTCAAGATCGTCCTTCCAATGGCTGTATTTATAAAGATTTTTGGAGCTTCGCAGAATCGTTAATGTGTAGTACATCTACTTGTGTTCACTTTTTTTATATAAACAGATCTCGTTAACCTGACAGCTTCTGACCTGTAGTGTCTGGAACAGCCTTGTCCTTAGTTTTTTTTTTACTTTGGACGCACTTTTATTTTTGTCGTTGTCATGGCTTTCTTTTAATACAAAGTTAATGTTTTGTTAATAATGGAAAGGCTAATTCTGCTGTTCCATTGAGGCTGATCAGGCCCGGGGAGATCCCCCTGGGTTATGTGAAGTGCATGGGAGTGGGTTGAGTCCCTCAGCACATGGCAGCTGTTCATTGAGGTGAAGCCCCTCTCTGAGCAGCCTGTCTGTTGCAGGACCTGCTCTTTTCTGCAGCCTAGTCTCTTAAAAGATCAGATGCTGCTGTATATAGTCCTGGGGACAAACAGACCCTGAAGTTTATTTTTTGAACAAGTTCTCCTTTGAAAAACGTTCCTTTAGTGTAACAAGGCAGGGCAGAGCCTGGGTGTGCTGTAAATAGTGGCAAAACCTCCTTGATATATCTAAAGAGAAATTCATGTCCGATCCTCCAATCGATTTTGTACTGTCTGATCTCTCCAGTAACGTCACAAGAAGTTCTTGAAAATGTTTGTTTATATTGTCCTTTTTTTACTGGAAGAAATGCGAATATTGTATTGACGTGGTTAAAGGAATTCTTGTATTCTACTTTCCTTTGGCTTCACGAAGCCTATTAAAAGACCGTCTGAAAAGAACTTCGCTCCTGCCATTTACCTTCTGCACAACACTATGACGTGGCTCATGGCACATGCAAGGGACTGTACACAGATCAGTGAGGAATAGCTGGGTGGTGGGTATATCACATAAACTGGGTGTATAGGTACATTTCTAGCATTAACTTGATCAGGTGGGAGCCCAACAATAGTGTGTTCTGGGTTAATCTGTTAACTCTACATGTGCATATTTGGAAACTAAATGGCTAGGTCCTTGTCCAAATGACATGTTACTTAAAAAAAAAAAAATATCAGTTACACTACACTATTTTTCCTGTATAGATTACAGCCTCCCTATAAAAGTATCTTGAGTTAGCTGCCCATATTATATTCCCTGTTCTAGAAACAAGTAATGTTACACTGTAGTTCAGTTCCTGTAAAATCCTAAAGCAGTCTTTAGAAAGTGGGTTGATATCTATACACACATTAGATGAGATTAGACACAGTTCAACACAATCACCTTCTGAGAATCTCTGCTAGCATATGGAAGTTGCAGTGTCCTTGGAGAAACGAAGTGTTGTGCCTCCTGTGAAGCCTGAGACGAAAGCCGCTCTTGGTTAGTTCATTTGTGGAATTAGTCCGGTAATTCGAGGTAACTCTTTTGCTCATGTCCGCGCATCCCTCCTCCTTGAGCTCATTTTGTGCTTGTGAAACGTCCAATAGGCTCATCCACCTAAAAACTAATGAAATGAGAACTCCAGTTCCACTGTCCAGATGAGACTTGCACTGCCTGTGCTTCTAGATACATTAGCAAAGTCCTGTAAGGATGGCTGACATCTATGTCTACAGAAACTCCTGGTGTTCTGCAACTCCTATTGACTGTTGAGGCATCAGATCTGACTGTTCTAATACCAAATAACTCTCCCTATAAGGCAACTGGAAAAAAAGCCAAGCTCCAATTTCCATTTTAGAGAATACCATTCTGCCCAATTTGTGCTACAGCCATATGTTTCTATTTGAGTTCTAGACTAAAACTCGAGCGCAACTAAAATGAAACTTCTTTTTACAGATTAATGGCAACCACACTTCGTAAAGCTATAATCTGCATTTGGAGATGTAACACGCAGCAGTCTGGTCCAAGGTATGTATTTGTTATGGTAATGTATACTGGAAATCCTAGTAGGCCCTGTATGTATAGTTGTGTTTACATGGCACCAACATTGTACAAAATTGCCATATATGGAAAATTATAATTACAAACTGGATGGGTGCAATATGTTAATCTCCACATTAGGAGAGCAGACCCTTCCCAAAGTGATTGCAATCGAAGTATATATCCGTTTATTAATGGGGCAATTACTCTTTGCACCAAAGTGAACTAATTGATACTTTATGTGACCGGGTTTAAGTTCACATTTTGTTTGGACAGATGTGGAAGAGTTTCTCCCTCCTGGCTTTTTTTAAAAAATTTTTTTTTGTGTTACGTGTTCAGCAAATTCTTTGTTTGACCCTGCCCCTTAATTTTATTAGATGCCTTTTTTTTTTTTTTTTTTAGAAGGATGGTGGGATATTGGTAAATAAGAGACTTGAATGGCCAACACCTTAATTCAGAGGCCCCTACATTTATTGAAGTGGTCTATTGGGATTGAACCCTGAAACGTAATGACTTGCTGACTACACTGTACTGATGTAATGCATGTTTTCTCTCTAGGTGCTGTGTTGGAGTCGGACCCCAGTGACGTTTTGGAGGCTTAATTGAATATTTAAATAAACATATTATATATTTTTTTAAAACCTTTTGTACTTATTCTATTTTGGGAAAGGGGATACAATGTGAAATGTTCATAAGTGCACCGCCTTGCATTGGCACAGACCGTGGGCGAGTTGTAACACTAGTGAGGGTTCTCATCACAAGTGGTGATGCCTATTTTTAAATAGGAGCAAACTGATCGGACAAGAACACCCCCCCCCCCCCCCCAAAAGTAGTTTGCCCCTTCATATAATATAGTCAGTAAGGTAGAACATTCACCATGACTCCTAGTTTTCTAAAGGTGTCATCTGGAGGGGGAAGAATAGGGCAACAAGTATTGTGGGAAGCTTGTATACATTTAACTACTGGGTGTGTTTGTGCTATACACATGAAATAGAGGCAGCTGTGTAGATCAGTAGTGATGGTGCAGGCTAAATAGGAACTTCCAGATTATAGAGTACTGATCCGCAAGTGATCAGAAAAAGTTCCCATCTGCTTCACTCAATGTGTGCATTTAGAAAGATTTCTAATGTGGCAGTCGTGATCAGCTATACTCAAAACTGGTCCAAATAGGACCCCAACATAAAAGTTATTACATCCACAAATATACATAAGGTTTAAAATCCCCATGGTGGGGTGGTAGCATACTGGAGTAGGCTACAAGGTTGTTCCCTCTCCAACCCTGGGGACTTTAAACCCCTGTAATTAACCTTTGCATGTATATTTGTGGGTGTAATAACTTATTTTGGGGTCCTATTTGGACCAGTTTGAGTATAGCTGATCACATGACTGCCATATTGGAGGTTCTCATGGACTAATATAGTGCTCTCTTTCTACATACATGCATTTGGGGACCTTTTCTGATCACTTACGGATCGGTACTTTCTGTATGCTCATTCCCTTATGCACTTTGTGAACCCCCATGATCAGTATGTAATTTAGGAGTGCCCAGGTGACAGGTCCGGTGAACTCTATTAGAACTTTGTCATATCGATCGTTTGAGAGCTCAGGTCAGCAATACTGATTTATAAATACAGGTAATATTTGCTGTATCTGTCACCAGATAATGCATTCCATTTAACGCATTGTCCAACAATACACACTGCCTGACAGCAGTTTGCTTCTGACTGATAACTGAGGACCGTCTGCATTGCAAGTGTTTTAACATGTAAAAATAATGATTCTAATTTTTAAAGGAGATGGAATTGCAAAGGCAGTAGATAAAGGGGCAGTAAATGGATGAAAGGAACAGTGAGAAATAGAACTAAGCATCCATGGGGGGAGAGGTGGTATTAAACCTTTTTTATAAGTGAATTTTGGTGTGAGAAACCACTGCTTGGCTGGAATGTATACCAGCTTCATGGTGTCTCTTACACCATCCTTTTAAAATTTACACTGCCCAAAATAAATAAATTTAGAATTGCGCTTTGCAACTATCATAAGTCCCTTGAGAGGCTGAATTTGGCCCACAGACTGCCTTTTATCCAACCTGACTGCAATTATTTCATTGTTCTTGCAATAGTTTATTCCTTAATGGGTTGTCTGCATACTACAGAACTACAATGTGATAGATCTATTAAAGCATGCAATATATTTATGCTGTGGATACATTTGTTAATATTCACAACCTGCTCAACAAATTTACAGCCCTATGATTCTTTGGTTCTGCTTCTATTTTAAGGTCTGCAGATTATCTGGCAGGAACATACTTACAATGGGGGGAGGATGGGCATTGCCACAGATATTGTATAAGTTAGATGTTGGAAGTTTTTAATTACTCATTTACAGTGTTTGACAAACTTATACATCTGCACGCCCCGGGCGAGTGGATTTAACATTGTGGCGAGCTCCTATTGGCCCAAGCAGCACACGTGGGGTACTAGGTGGCGAGTAGATTTTTTTGGTGATTTGTCGACCACTGCTCATTTATAATCCTTTATATACATTAATTTTAGTATGACAGAATGTGCGTGTAGTGTTGAGCAGTATTTATTATGCCGGGCCTGCAGACTTGCTCACTGGGGGGGTAATCGGGAACCTCCCTGACACAATAAATCATTTATACCCAAGAGTGTACTGAACAGCCCTAGAATGTTTTTGGGTATCCAATGGGGGAAGATATCCCTATGCAAAATGTTGGTGTGTGACATGGATAACGTGTGCATCATGCACAGTATGTATAAGTATAGTGCCTACAGCTGTACTCTGGACTTTATACAGTAAGTGCAACAAGCAAAATCAGAAAGGAAATCCCTGCCCCGGAGAACTTGCAATCCAAAGTAAAACCACAATGTTTGTTACACATTTCTACTGTGCATCAGTGCCATGTTCAATGCATATGGTGGCAGTTGCACTAAGCGCATATATATATATATATATATATATATATATATATATATGTATATGTCTTTATATAAGCGCCATTAATGTACATTGCGCTTCACAGTAGTAATACATGTGGTAATCAAATAACAGATAATATAAATAACAGATCATGGGAATAAGTGCTTTAGACATAAAAGTAACATTAAGGAAGAGGTGTCCCTGCCCCGAGGAGCTTAGTCTAATTGGTAGGTAGGGAGAACGTACAGAGACAGTAGGAGGGAGTTCTGGTAAATGCATCTGCAGGGGGCCAAGCTTTATGTATCTATCGATCGTAGGTGGGCAACCTATTTTTTAATGTAGCCACTGGTGTTGAACTACAATTTAAATTTGCTACACCATGTAAAACTTTCCCCTCACTCCACTTGGGACTCCTCACTGCTCCTGGCAGCCACGGTCCGTGGACTGACCCCTCAGCACCAGCACTTCAAGCGGCCGCCGTAACGCTTCCTGCCTAGACAAATTTTACTCCGGACACGCTGGCAAACATGCGCCACTTTCATGGCCAATTTGCCAGTTGTGGCGATTGGCGATGGGGTTGCCCAATTCGGCGTTCTAGTACGCGTGCGGAAACACAGCTTGTGTTCTCTGGTGAATAAGACACTGATGCATATTAAAACCACAATTACATTTTTACTGTGCATCAGGGCCATGTTCAATGCATATTTGCCTATGTCGCCTTAAGCTCTAGTGGGGGGTCTGAGCTCTGGACTTTGTGTACAGCTAAGCGCTTGTGTGCAACCCATACATTGCACTGAAGCACAATAAAACCACAATGCGACATATGTTGTTCCATGTTCAACATATACAGCGTCTATGTCTCACCGAGCTATTTTAAGTGTCGTACAGGCAATTCAGTGGGTAACTTATCCCATCGGTAACTTAAGTGCAAACTGCATTTCAAAAGAAAACACTATTTGATCATTTATTATTTTCGGCGGGATAATAAAAAAAAAGGGCGGGAACGGGGTGAACCAAAAAGGTATAAAAGAATAGTCGGGACACAATTGTATCTGTTGTAGATAACACTGAAGTACATTTTTAAATCTTGTTAATAAAAAACTGTTAGAGATAAATATTTTTGTGTCAGGAAGGAGCGTTCGTGTCTCGCACAGACCGCGCTTTCTCAATGGGCTTCCGAGCCCTAAAATGGCGCCTGAGCTCCGTGTGCGGCCCTGTTCGGCTCTTTGTTCCGGAGCCGCAACGCGGTACAGTACTCAGCACCGCCCAGCAGCACCACGCAGCCAACAACAGTGCCCCCAAGCGGTTAGCCCGCCTACTTTCTGAATAATCACCAAATGCTGCTTTCGCAACTCGGGATGCTCCATTTGAGAACATGGGGGTGTTTCCCTTAATTTCACCAAGAACCATGCAGTCAATATTACTAACCGTCTTTTATTTATTGATTTTGGTAGAATAACGAGTTTGCGCGCTATTTAATTTACAAGCCGTCTTTTTCTTGATTGACACGACGAGACCCCACCTCCACCCCTGTATGTTCAAGTAAGTAGTACAATCCTGACGTCAATCTTGAATTATTCATGAGGTGGGCGGGGCAGAACTGGGTATATAAGGTCGCTCACGCGGCTGTATTGCGCACTCTGCATTGTTCACTGCTCGAGTTTCTTCTCCGCTGTCTCAACTCACGGTAAGGGATTAATTGACGACTATTTTATTCGGAATTTAATTGTGATAATATTTTACCAGAGGGAAATACCCGCGTATACATTGTGTGGTTTTAATCCCACCGTCTCTGTTCATGCGTAACATTTTTTTGTCGGTGGTTTATGCATATCGGTTTAAAGGGATGGGTAATTGAAATGTGAAAATAATTATTATGGCGGACAGTCTCGAAAACATTTGGGCTTTTGTGGTGGCGTTACTGGCGCTTATTCGGTGGATGAGCAGGGCGTTCTCCGTCCAACCGACATCACGTGGTGTCCGCCATTTTAAGTTTTTCGCGGTTCTCGTAACTTCTGGCTTCACGTACTGGTGGTGTAAGTCCCGCTTTATAATATGGGGGTTATCCCACGTGACGCCACTAGGCGCGTGCTTCTGCGTTGTACCACGTGGTGGCCGCCATTTTAGTATCTCAAGCGCCACGTTATGTGGAATGTTTCCGCTCCCTCGTGTTCTCCCCGCTGACCCACGCCCTCTCATGCAGGTCTCATCATGTCTTCTGATGACGGGAAACTCTTTGTTGGTGGTCTGAGCTTTGATACAGATGAACAGAATCTGGAGCAAGTGTTCTGCAAATACGGACAGATCTCAGAGGGTGAGTCCGAACGGCGCACGTGGCGGTCACACCCAACTACCATGTGGGGCAGCCTCGCCCCCCATCTTCAGCTATACATGTCCCCCCCAATCCGCTTTTAATTTTAGAATGTATTTTTAATTTATGAGAGCCCTTTCAAAGTCCTGCCCACCCAAAACACCCGGCTTTTTACACTCCTCATTTCCGCCATCTGTGATAAAGCTGCCAACCCCCCATTTTTTTTAAATCGCTTGTCCCACGGGGTTACTGTTTAATTTCCTCCATTTTAGATAAAGTTTTTAACAGGTTTTTTTTTTCCTCTAGTGGTTGTGGTGAAAGATCGGGAGACAAAGAGATCCAGGGGCTTCGGCTTTGTCACCTTTGAGAATCCAGAAGATGCCAAGGACGCCATGGAAGCCATGAATGGAAAGGTTGGTCTGGGGATTTAGTCATAAAATATGCAGTATTTATATAAAAGTCCAACACGTGCATGAGACATGAGAAGTTTATGCATCTTTGTTCATAAACTTGCCTGTTTGTATAAATAAATTAGACTTGTACTTAAGGTGTAGATATATAGAAAAAGCTAGAGATTCTCACACGAGGAAAAGTAGACATGTGTATAAACATAGATACAGATATCTATAGCGTATCCCTGTCTATCTTTAAAATCTCAATTTTCTCCTGCAGTGCTATTAAAAATGGTTGAACATAACGTCACCACATCCTGTTGCCAACACACACTGCTCATTTGCAGAATCCCTTGCTGAGGTGGAAGATATAGATCTACATACGTGTGTGTGTGTGTGTGTGTGTGTGTGTGTGTGTGTGTCATACACACATACATATATCCATATACACACATACATATATCCATATACACACATACATATATCCATATACACACATACATATATCCATATACACACATACATATATCCATATACACACATACATATATCCATATACACACATACATATATCCATATACACACATACATATATCCATATACACACATACATATATCCATATACACACATACATATATCCATATACCCACATACACATATCCATATACCCACATACACACATCCATATACCCACATACACACATCCATATACCCACATACACACATCCATATACCCACATACACACATCCATATACCCACATACACACATCCATATACCCACATACACACATCCATATACCCACATACACACATCCATATACCCACATACACACATCCATATACCCACATACACACATCCATATACCCACATACACACATCCATATACCCACATACACACATCCATATACCCACATACACATACACACATACACACATACACATACACACATACACACATCCATATACCCACATACACACATCCATATACCCACATACACACATCCATATACCCACATACACACATACACATACACACATACACACATCCATATACCCACATACACACATCCATATACCCACATACACACATCCATATACCCACATACACACATCCATATACCCACATACACACATCCATATACCCACATACACACATCCATATACCCACATACACACATCCATATACCCACATACACACATCCATATACACACATACACACATCCATATACACACATACACACATCCATATACACACATACACACATCCATATACACACATACACACATCCACATACACACATACACACATCCACATACACACATCCATATACCCACATACACACATCCATATACCCACATACACACATCCATATACACACATACACACATCCATATACACACATACACACATCCATATACCCACATACACACATCCATATACACACATACACACATCCATATACACACATACACACATCCATATACACACATACACACATCCATATACACACATCCATATACACACATACACACATCCATATACCCACATACACATACACATACACATACACACATACACATACACATACACACATACACATACACACATACACACATACACACATCCATATACCCACATACACACATCCATATACCCACATACACACATCCATATACCCACATACACACATCCATATACCCACATACACACATCCATATACCCACATACACACATCCATATACCCACATACACACATCCATATACCCACATACACACATCCATATACCCACATACACACATCCATATACCCACATACACACATCCATATACCCACATACACACATCCATATACCCACATACACACATACATATACCCACATACACACATACATATACCCATATACACACATACATATATCCATATACACACATACATATATCCACATACATATATCCACATACACATACATAGATATAGATTTATATATACACAACCACACATTTATATTATATATAATTTATTATACACATACACCATTATATATAATTTATTTATACATTTATTCACTCTGCTCATTTGCATGTAATTTGCAGGATCCCTTGCTGCAGTATATATACATATACGCATTTACATAGACACGCCTATATACATATACGCATTAATATATACACCCACACATATTTATATTATATATAATTTATTTATACACATACACCATTATATATAATTTATTTATACACATTTATTCACTTTGCTCATTTGCATGTAATTTGCAGAATCCCTTGCTGCAGTATATATACATATACGCATTTACATAGACGCGCCTATATACATATACGCACTTACATAGACGCGCCTATATACAGATACGCACTTGCATAGACGCGCCTATATACAGATGCGCACTTGCATAGACGTGCCTATATACATAGATGTACCTATATACATAGACGCACTTGCATAGCCGCGCCTATATACATAGACGCACTTGCATAGCCGCGCCTATATACATAGACGCACTTGCATAGCCGCGCCTATATACATAGACGCACTTGCATAGCCGCGCCTATATACATAGACGCACTTGCATAGCCGCGCCTATATACATAGACGCACTTGCATAGCCGCGCCTATATACATAGACGCACTTGCATAGCCGCGCCTATATACATAGACGCACTTGCATAGCCGCGCCTATATACATAGACGCACTTGCATAGCCGCGCCTATATACATACACACTGCTCATTTGCATGTCATTTCCAGAATCCCTTGCTGCAGTGGGAGTACTGTTAGGTGATAATGGTGAAAGGCAAGTTTGCAGACCTGTCTAAGACATGTGAATGTGCTCACGTGATGTTCTTGGCTATATATACACCTATCTGTGTATATAGATATCTATATCTATGTACACATGCATTCTGTAGAAATGCATGTATAAACACTACTCTGGTTCAAGTTGCTTCTTTGTAGATGTATTCCATTTGTGACTGATTTTTCTCTGCAGTCTGTGGATGGGCGTCAGATCCGTGTTGACCAGGCTGGCAAATCCTCTGGTGACAGGAGAGGAGGCTACAGAGGAGGCTCATCTGGCGGTAGAGGATTTTTCCGTGGTGGCAGAGGTGGGTGTGAGGTCTTAATTAAGCTTTTGTTGTTTTGCCATGTTTTGCTCTTGTCTTCATTGACCCCAGTCTCTTGTTTAAAGGTGGTGGGGAGAGAGGCTATGGAAGCAGCCGTTTTGATAACAGGAGTAGTGGAGGTTATGGTGGTGGCAGCAGTGGAGGCTCCCGGGATTACTATGGCAGGTAAGACAGCTGCTGAATTTTGTGTGTGGTCTTGATATACCATCCTTCAATCACACAGCACAAGTCATCTGCAGGATCAGAGGAACTGACTCTTGGTGTTCTATTTGTCTTATTTCAGTGGCAGGAGTCAGGGGGGTTATGGTGATCGTTCCGGAGGAGGCTCCTACAGAGAGAGTTATGACAGTTATGGTAAGTTGGGGATCGGGGGGAGGGTGAAGTGGGGAGCATGTCTTAAGTTTTGGTATTGTAGCTGTCCATCCTGAGGGCCTGTATGTAGCATCTGATCTTTCAAAGATCCCTCTGGAAGTAGTTGTAATGCATGTGTAGGCTCTGTCAATACCTGATCATTACTCAAGACCGCCAGTGCTGTGAGCTCTGCGCTTTAGCTGCTGTTTAGCTGGGAGGGGCTGTACATCTGAGCAGTGTAGGGGAGGTGATGCTGGAACCTGTCCGTATGCTTCAGTGCCTTTACAATTGTGCCTGCTTCTTGTCCTCAGCTACACACGAGTAAAATCCCTTCCTGACTCAAGATCGTCCTTCCAATGGCTGTATTTATAAAGATTTTTGGAGCTTCGCAGAATCGTTAATGTGTAGTACATCTACTTGTGTTCACTTTTCTTTCTTTTTATATAAACTGGTTAAACAATCTGACAGCTTCTGACCTGTAGTGTCTGGAACAGCCATGTCCTTGGTTTTTTACTTGGGACACTTTATTTTTGTCATTGTCATGGCTTTCTTTTAATACAAGTTAAAGTTTAATTGGAAGGCTCATCATGCCGTATTCTGCTGTTCCATTGAGGCTGATCAGGCCCAGGGAGATCCCCCTGGGTTATGTGAAGTGCATGGGAGTGGGTTGAGTCCCTCAGCAGATAGCAGCTGCTCACTGAGGTGGAGAAAGAAGCCCCTCTCTGAGCAGTCTGTCTGTTGCAGGACCTGCTCTCTCTGCAGCATTACCTCTTACAAGATCAGATGCTGCTGTTTATAGTCCTGGGGACAAACGGACCCTGCAGTTTTATTTTTTGAACAAGTTCTCCTTTGAAAACATTCCTTTAGTGTAACAAGGCAGGGCAGAGCCTGGGTGTGCTGTAAATAGTGGCAAAACCTCCTTGATATATCTAAAGAGAAATTCATGTCCGATCCTCCAATCGATTTTGTACTGTCTGATCTCTCCAGTAACGTCACAAGAAGTTCTTGAAAATGTTTGTTTATATTGTCCTTTTTTTACTGGAAGAAATGCGAATATTGTATTGACGTGGTTAAGGAATTCTTGTATTCTACTTTCCTTTGGCTTCACGAAGTCTATTAAAAGACCGTCTGAAAAGAACTTCGCTCCTGCCATTTACCTTCTGCACAACACTATGACGTGGCTCATGCAAGGGACTGTACACAGATCAGTGAGGAATAGCTGGGTGGTGGGTCTATCACATACACTGGGTATAGGTACATTTCTAGCATTTAACATTGCCAGGTGGGCTCAAACACTTTATGTGCAGTGTTTTGGGCTCGTCTGTCAGTGTTTAGTCTACAGCTCAATGTCTGTTTAGACAAAGTCTTTCAGAATCGTGACATGTGAAGCAGTGGGTCTTCTTTCTGACTAGGGATGCAGTGACAAGTCTGTTATTGCCCTTTGCTTTCTCTTGTCAGAAAGATCCTGACATCCAAAAGACTATTTCTACTATAAATTGGCTGTTGATATAAGCCATCTAGTCAGTGTGGTTGCTCCCTGACAAAATTTAAAGAGATTTGCACACTAATGTAATCTTCAGGTGGGTTCATATTTACACATGTGCAGAGCATTAGATGAGATTAGACAGTTTAATGTCATCACCTTCTGAGAATCTCTGCTAGCATATGGAAGTTGCAGTGTCCTTGGAGAAACGAAGTGTTGTGCCTCCTGTGAAGCCTGAGACGAAAGCCGCTCTTGGTTAGTTCATTTGTGGAATTAGTCCGGTAATTCGAGGTAACTCTTTTGCTCATGTCCGCGCATCCCTCCTCCTTGAGCTCATTTTGTGCTTGTGAAACGTCCAATAGGCTCAGCCACCTAAAATCTAATGAAATGAGAACTCCAGTTCCACTGTCCAGATGAGACATGCACTGCCTGTGCTTCTAGATACATTAGCAAAGTCCTGTGAGGATGACCTGACATCTAGATTATGTCCTGGTGTTTTTCTGCAACTCCTATTGAATGTTGGTACCTCAGACCTGCCAGTGTGCTACCAGATAAATCTCCCTATAAAGCAGAAATGGAAACTGCCAAGATCCAGAATTGCCATTTTTATAAAATCACTTTCTGCCCAATTTGTATTACAGCAAGGTGTTTCTTTGATCTGAGTTTCAAAGCTAAAATAACATGAACTTGTTTTTACAGATTAAAGACAGCCACACATTTCATTAGGATTTAAGATGACTCGCCTTGGAATATGAGATGTAACCGGCCATTCTGAGGGTCAGTATAGTAGGCAAAGTCTGGGTGGCATCTTTTTAGGACCAAGGTTAATTAATTGATTAAGGTTAAATAAATGTACAGTGTTTGTGCACATGAAGGTTAAATATTACAATCTTGGGAGAATGTCCCAAGAATTTAAGGTTCAAGACACTTGTGGTCACAAAATAGATACATAAGAACGTTTAAGTAGATTTACATATTATAAATGTGTATTCAAATCCTGCTCTTTTGCTGACTTTATAAAAGCCCTGCAAAAACGCAAGCATGGACAATTCTACTAAAATGACTGTTCTTTTGTGTTTAACATTGCACATTCTCCCCCACAGGTGGTGTCCGAAGAGCGAGACTCTTGTGGTGACGTATCTGATATCGGTGTCTTCATGAGCTTGAAAGTTTTTTGTTTTTAAATGTAAATAAAACATTTTACAGCATCTGTTCTATTGTCCCTGTTGCTGTCACAACATTGTTGGGTCTGGTTGTTGTTGGTTCAAACAACATTGTTGGTTCAAAACCATTTCTTATCAACACAATATGAATAGTAACCTTGGGAGGGGGGGAGATAACACTGGCCGACACACCAAATTGTATGGTCTGGGCTGCCTCAAGCAATATTGCAGGAGTTCTACAAAGTTGTCACGCAAGGTGGCTGTACTGGCATGGGATGTTGTGGCCAGATGTTTGGGAACTAGATTAGTTGGTAAAGGGGTACATAGTCCTACTACTGAGGTAAAAGAAAAATGGCGGTGCACAGTCTGAAACAACATGGAGGCTAGTAAGTAAACTCTGAAAATGCCAATAAATGTTTCATAGAGCTTACTTATTGGTCCTCCATGTGTAGTTGGACTGCTGCCATTTTTTCCCCCCACCCCTGAACTGGGGACCAGCTGGAGCACATCGACTGCAGCAATACAAACCAGAATTTCCTGTGAGTACTCGATCTCATTGATATACTGCTGTTCATTATAAAATCGATTTATATTAACCTATTGGAGATGATGCCTGCATGTTTGTAGTTGGTGGTTTCACCACAGATCGGTCACACAGATATAAAACAAGCAAATGCATTTAAGGCTCATCAATACACATGGGACTCGCTGGTATTTGTTCCAACTGACTGTACTACCATTTACTAGCCTCCAGACCAAAGCATTATTGCAAGGTTGTGCAAGTGTTGCATTTACACAGCATGAAGGTTTTTTTTTATTTAAGGGCTGTGCTGGTTTTTACAAACTTCCCTTTCTGTACTGAAGTTTGGGAATGTGCCTCTTCAGGATTCACAAAGTTTAGAATCTGTTTTAATTCATTGACAGAATAAAGTTAGTGGGGTATGTACAAATAATTAATTTGATTCATGCCAGATGCACAGGTCAGATATGCAGACAGGACATGATGTTTTCATGTCAAAATAAACGCTGCATAGGCTCAATGTTTTGGACCTTTGAATGCCATCTGTTTATTGCATTGAAAGGACCATGTGAGCGCTGCTTCCTTTTAATCTGCCTGCACTATAAGGAGTAAACCTACAGTGCTAAAGAGGGTGTTGCTGTGCATGTAACTGAAAAATGTAAAGCATGTAATTAATTGCAGGTCTAATACAGCTTGACAAACTTTAAAATGTCTGCAGCTACCACATTAAACAATCCCTGCAAGCTCTAACCCCAGCTACCACATTAACCCCATCACTACTAAATTGATGTTGCCTATTGCAATTGGGTGTAACCCTGTCTGCAGTCCTCAGGCGACTGCATCTGCAGTGTAAAGTTGCTCGGGTAAGGGGCTCTGCATGTGTTTAATTTATTGTATTGTATGTCTTTATAGTGCCTTTAATGTACATAGCGCTTCACAGTAGTAATACACATGGTTATATATAAATAACAGGTCATGAGAATAAGTGCTTCAGGCATAGAAGTAACATTAAGGAAGAGGAGTCCCTGATCCGATGAGCTTACAATCTAATCCTGAGTTGAATAGCTCTTTTAAGGTTGGGGAATATACAATGCAGCTTTGGCACTTTACACCTTGGCAGCTTCCCGATTAGTATGGGCCACCAGTGGTTTTGTTTGGGGTTATACCAAATGTATTCACATTTAGATGTATAGAAAGACCTCGGGGCAAGGTCTTGCCTCGCTCAGCAGTCAAAATGGATGTGGGTACAAAATGGCTGCTCCTGCATCAGAGGGAGCCAGCTGGTTCCTGGAGCTCTGATGGGGGAGGGGATGTTACAAGCTGCCTCCGCCTATACCAGACAGGACGCTGAGCCCTGTGCTTTAGCTGCTGATTAACTCGGTAGGGTGTGTACAACATGTTGAGCAATATATAACATGTAGAAACAGGTATCTCCATAAAAGATGCTTTCAATTGAGAGTCGTGGGGGAGACTTCTAACACAGGTTTTAATATGTAAAGAACACTTTACTAATACTAATTTTATAGACGTTCAATATCTGATTAAATGATGTTTTAGGTCTGATGTTTGCTGATCCACAAACAAGTTGTGGTGTATAAAAAACAAACAAACCTACAGTGGGCATTCATTTCAATCATTGATGTTTGCAGCAGACATTGGATTTCTCCCCAACGCTCTAATAGGAATGGGTAGGCGCACAGCCAGACCTTCCAGCAAAGCTCACTGAATTGGAGTCTATCACTCTTGATGAAAGACTGACTTTTTAATGGAAAAGTTCTGACTTCTGTCAGTGAGGCTCTTGAAGTCTGAGGAGCTCATGCTACAAATCAGTGAGACTGGCTGCACAGAGGTGTTGAGCACCCCATTATATTGTCCTGTTTAATTAGCTTTTCTGTTTGAGTGGGGCGTTTGTTGAGTCTGGTTCTGTAAATAAATGCTCATAAAACATTTCATTTTCTGAGGCAGCCGAACAAGTTTGGGAATTTATTAAAACAAGTTTTACACCCGTCACATTACTTTAGCTTAACAAGGCAGGGAGTAGCCTGGGTGCATTTAAACAGACACACCTGTAAAAGGGAACTGCTTTCATGTAGGCAGCAGTCACTAAGGTTTAACCCTATCAACCTATCAAAAGTTGATCGGCACCTGTAAACCGTAATAACCGTGCCTTTAAAAAGTAGTGGTACAGTGGAGGGTGAAAACACAAAATGTACATATAATGGGGGCATTTTGGAAAGTTTCCTGCTATACTGATGCTCTTGAGCAGAATGGGGAGAGGCTTCTTAAAATCAATTCCTTGTAAGTTTGAAAATAAAGTAGTGGTATTCTTTACTCCCTAGTTCCCATAAAGCAGTTGAACAGGGGGCTCCTCGCACCGTACTTACGTTTAGGATCAGAAATGGATCTTGACGTCCCAGTCCCTATTTGGAGATGCACGAGTACCTCCCTTGCAACTCTTGAGCTGCCATGTGGAGTAGTTGGTGTCTTAGAATTCCTTTGATCTCAGAGATATCTATACCAGGGGTGGCCAACTCCAGTCCTCAAGGGCCACCACCAGTTCAGATTTTCAGGATACCCCTGCTTCAGCACAGGTGGCTGTCATGATTTAGCCACCTGTGCTGAAGCAGGGATATCCTGAAAACCTGACCTGGTGGTGGCCCTTGAGGACTGGAGTTGGCCACCCCTGATCTATACCCTCCGATAGCATCTTTATGGAATGCCCCTGAATCCTATGACTATTGCCCTTGCAACTAATTTAGTTAGCAAAAGGTGTGAGTATACTTATTTTGCTCTCTTAATACGTGGTCTCGTTTATTGACCTCTTCACTGCCAGATGTCAGTTAACGCAATGCTTTGCTAGTCCTCAAGTGTACTTTTGTGGTTGTGTTGTTCAAAGTTCTGCTGAATTATAAAAGGTGTTCAGCACACTTGAATTTCTTTAAACAAATATTAAAAGTGGTAGAAACAGTCATGGAAGGGCAAGTGCTTTCATTTTACCTGAAAACCCGAATTTGTTCCTAAGCATAGGTCCCAGCGTCAAGGTCACAATTGTGTTACCACCATAGCAGGGTTGTGCTGCACTGTACAGCAATTATATGACGTCACTTGGAGAGGAAATAATGTAATATATGTCTTTTTTTTTACCTATAAAAGGGTGAGAACAGTCACCATGTTCAAACACCTTAATTCCAGCTGTGTGTAATGGCTGAAGTCATAAATACACTGTGTGTGTGTGTGTGTGTACACACATTCTCTCGTATACAGTTAGGCATTCTGTATAAATGAAAACGGCAGGCACTCCATAATTGCTACGGCATATGCATGTATGTGTGTGTGTGTATGTATAAGAGGGGGGAGGACAGGCACTCCTGTACTCAAAAAAAGTGACATTTATTGAATAGTAAATACATTTCACTGAGTATAGGAGTGCCTGTCCTGGTTTTCCTTTTTTGTATCTTTTTGGATAGTAAGCACCCTCCCTTTATTTTATTATATATTTTTTTGTGTGTGCCCCGTTTCTGAACCTATATCTATCTTATCCTCGATATGATGCTAATCTGAACCATGTTCAGTTCTTGTAAAGATGCTGGAGTCCACTGAAAGAATAAATACACAGATAAGCATATTCATTTAAACAATGCTTTATTATACATAAGAGCACTGTAGTATTGTTGATACTGGAATGTATAGTGACAAAAAAAGAAAAAAGCTTTAAAACACATAAATACAACAGAGAACACCAAACAGCAAAAAAATAGTTTTGTAAATTATATTTACATTATTTTACAAAATCAGAAGCCTGCGCAAGTTGTGTAAATGTCACACATCTGTACTGGAGCGATATTGGAGTGGCCTGTAGGATGCTCCCTACAGCAGCAAGGGGGGGTTAAGAGTCTATGTTAAAATACTATCTTTTTTTAGTTTCGTAAACATTTAAGGCAGTTCAGAATCTATTGATTGCACTTGGCAGGACATGTTACCCCATACTGCAGATCTGGCGTTCGCTGCTGGTTAGAACGGTTTGGGTGGCCATCATATGTCTCTTTGCTCTTATCTTTGGAGTGAAATATTGATAAGTCCTTAATACTTGTCTGCGATGCAGCTCTAGTCATTTATACAATGCAGGAGTGCATAATAACAGTCCTTATTCTGTAATACTCCCATTCTGTGATGCCCACCCACGGATGCGAGTCCAGCATAACTTTAAAGGAGACATCTGTTCAGCAATGCAAATGTATTTTTAAGTCTTCTGCCCACATGGCGCAGTTGATGTCTTCATTTGGATCTCCACTTTGCTTTACATTGGACTCCAAACACACCCTCCCTGTGATAGTACTTTGGTTTCCAGAGTTCATTGGTGGTTTTCTTGTGCCAAAAGAACAACAAAGAAGAGGGCAGTTTAGCTTGACTGGTAAGGTGAAGGGAGAATTTCCAAACTAATAGGCCATGTGTTTTCAGCCATTAGGGTTCTGGTGACAACCTAATGATAATGTCCCAAGCTCACCTGACACTTGGTCATTGTACTCCACCCCCTGTATAGATCCCCCTTGATTGGAAGGGGATAAGTTTGGACAAGAGAGGCGCCTCCCAATACACACTCAGTAGGCTTGGACCTGGTGTGGCAGGAGCTGGCAGCCACTGTTGACGTGACTCATGACTTTCTGCTTGAGCTGGGCCACCTGCTCCCTTAGCAAGCTGGCGGTGGAGGCCAGGTCTGTATTCTGGTTCTTGAGGCTCTTCACCTTGTCCTCCAGCCTGGAAATCCTCTCCAGCTTCCTTTTCCTGCACTTGGATGCCGCTATCCTGTTCCTCAGCTTCTTCCTTTCTGCTTTGATCCTCTCCTGGGTGTCCATGTTTATGGGAGACATTGGGGGGCTGTCCCCAAAGCTTGCCATCTCTGGCACTATCTGTAGCTCATCCTTCAGAGCCTGCAGCCTGTGTGAAGGAGGGTGATGCTGATGCTGACCCATACTGGATGGTGGAGGGGGATAGGGTACTGTCTCTGTGCTGTAGTTAACATTGTTACCCATGACCCCACTGGGGTAGCTGCTGAGGTTGGCATAGACTGGGGCATCAGACGGTAGAGGCGGCTGAATGGTGACAGCATTAGATACTGAGCTCAGATCCACCATACCAGACTGCACCCCTAGCTGGTTTTGCTTGTGCAGATCCTCCAGCGCCTTTACAAATCCCTCTGCAAATTCCTGCTCCTCACTGGCCACCTTGGGGTACAGGAACTGGCTGCTGGTAGGGGTAGTGGTGACCATGCCATTGGACTGGATGATCAGCCTCTCCAGCACAGGTGATTCAAGCTTCAGCAGGCCCATGACGGGGGAGTTGAGCAGCCCGTCCCCATCACGCAGGTGGGGCTTTAAATGTGACACCACCTGATCACTCAGGTTGAGATTCAGGTCTCTCTTCATCATGGTGCGGACAGTGGAGGGATAAGAACTAGGAGTCAGGTTCAGGTTTAACACATCATCATGGTAGAAGGGTATTTCCATCATCCCTTGGCACAAACCTGGATGCAATTGGGGAGGGGTGAGGGCAAATTCAGCCCTCACCAGAATGCCGCGTTATGGTAGACCCCCTTCTAATTAAACAACAGTTCAGATCAGAGAAAGTACTGCCACAGTTAATCCAAAAGGAAATCCAAACAAAAAAAGTATTACCTCTCTTTTCCCCACCGGGATACCTTGTTCTAAAGTTCTTTTGGGATCACTTCTTGACAGGGAAATCAGTGGGCTTATCCTGGCAGAAATCCCAGTAAATATGTTATGGGGCGATGTTCCTCGTTTGAAAAATCTGTTTCTTCTTGCTAAAGTCTTTATTGCCACTTCTCAGACTTGTAAGTGGGAATTTTCCACGTGTTGTTTTTTTCACACGTTGCGCTGAAATCCCAAATACAGCGTCATATTATTAACTTGTCCCTTATTACTGCTCCGTTCATTTCTCCTGCCTTCTCCCTACAGCCTTTGTTCCCAGTTCTGTGTGGTTGTCAGTTTGCTGCTGTACTATGGATCCCCCGCCTACTTCCTCTTCAGCACTCTCACGCTCTTATGAGCCACGCCACCGCTCCCCCTTATATACCCCGCATATACCCATGATGACACTTTGCTGTTTCAGGATTGGTCAGATATGACGTTCTGACATTCCCTTATTTGCATGGTCGTCCGGGCAACCGACTGTAAACTGCAAACAGTGCAAGGCAGTCTGGGTTGATGTCATTGGTTAACCCCGCAGGCGCTGGAGGGTCCTAACCAATGAGGAGGCTGGAAAAGTCACATGATGCTTTATTTTTGTATGAAGTGGCCGCTCTCAGCAGAGAGGACGTCAAGGGGATATTTATAGAGACGGGGGTAGGGAGCGACTGGGGAGTTACAAAGAGGCTCAGCGTTGTGGACCCCTTTAATTCTTAAGGGGGTTAAGTGCACGGAATTCATGGGGTTTAAAACTAGTGCAGTGCAAAAAAAAAAGCAAGAGATCAGCCCTAGACACAGGCTAAAAAAATGGCTGAATGTTGTATAAAAACTGCAGGTGAACTGAAATTGGAATAAAAAGTTTGTTGGTGCAGGGCGTCTTCTGGAAACAATACCGGCCGTCCTCAGTTATCCAACGGAATCCTTCTGGAAGTAGCGTTGGATAGTGAAACCATTGTAAAGTGAGTCCCATGTTAATCAGTGGCGGTGAGCGTCGGATAACGCATTCCGGCATCGAAAAACGGCCCACAGGGAGACATTGTAAAGCGTTGGATATGCCATTCGTTGTAAAGTGAAACGATGGATAGCGGGGACTACATGTACCCCACTTTCGATAGGTACATGGGGAGCAGCAGTTATAGAAGCAGAAAAGCGCAGACTGCACGTGTCAGTGGTATATATACGTGTGTCAGTCTATCTTTGTATATGTGCGAGTATGAATATGCAGATCCATTTTGATCATTGTGTTGACACGTACATGTTTTGTATGTTGGAATTTGTGAAGTGGTTAATGGGCACAGGTGCTGAAATTTGGGGGCAGCAGATTATAATGGCGCAGGGGGGCGCCATGAACCCATCCTGTATCAGAGGCCAGCAACACGTGTGTTATTATATCACGATCTGTTATTACTGTACAGCAGGGCCCCGGGTATACGGCGGGTTCCGTTCCAGAGGCCCGCCGCATAGTGAAAATCGCCGGAAAGCGGATCCGGCGATTTTCACTTGTGCGCATGCGCAAACCGGCATTTTTTCTGTTCTGCGCATGTGCAACCTAGGATATGCGCGCAACCTGCGATTTACAAACCAACATGGCGGCCCCCTTCTCGGTGCCGCCATATCAGCGGATCGCTGAGAAGCGAAGCGCCGAGAAGCGGGGCCCTGCTGTATATTGCTCTGTATGTTATAGTTGTGATGAAAGTGAGATTTGTTGTAGGTTATGTTATGTGTTGTGTGCCCAACATTAAGTTTTTTTTTTTTAAAGATTCATTTAAAGCAGCAGTTAAAGCAATATTGTACGTTTTTTTTTTTTTTTTTTTTAATTCTGTACTAGGAGGAAAGACTTGTCTTTAAAACTTTTTTTTTTTTAAATGCTACATTTTTAATGTTTCTAATGTAGGAAGCATTTCCAAAGTGACAGCCCCTTCCTTCCCCTTCTGATAGGCTCTGGCTCTTGAGCCCCGCCCTCTCTCTAGCAGTGAACCAATTGTATCTAGTAACTGCCCAATCATATTCCAGGACTACATCGCCCACAATGCTGTGCAAGAACTGAATTAAATAACCGGAGCAAGGGATCGATTACAGGAGAACGGATCGATCTGCAGCTAAGCTAAATCACTTGTCAGTGTGCAGATGGTATTGATGCACATATTGAATGGGGAAAATATATATATATTTAAAAAAAAAACGGTAGCTTGAACTGCAGCTTTAAAGTGTACAGAGCTTTCCAACGCTCATATGTTTCTTCTTGATGTGTAGTGACTACCGTGAGCTAATTGCAGTAGGAGGATTTAGCGATTGTATCTTGGTGATTTGGTGCTTATTACCCCGGTCACCTGTGCCGGTGTCTGGGAGACCCAGGGTCCAAGTGGGCCGGTGTCTGGGAGACCCGGGTTCCAAGTGGACCGGTGTCTGGGAGACCCGGGGTCCAAGTGGGCCAGTGTCTGGGAAACCCGGGGTCCAAGTGGGCCGGTGTCTGGGAGACCCGGGGTCCAAGTGGGCCGGTGTCTGAGAGACCCGGGGTCCAAGTGGGCCGGGGTCCAAGTGGGCCGGGGTCCAAGTGGGCCAGTGTCTGGGAGACCCGGGGTCCAAGTGGGCCGGGGTCCAAGTGGGCCAGTGTCTGGGAGACCCGGGGTCCAAGTGGGCCGGTGTCTGGGAGACCCGGGGTCCAAGTGGGCCGGTGTCTGGGAGACCCGGGGTCCAAGTGGGCCGGTGTCTGGGAGACCCGGGGTCCAAGTGGGCCGGTGTCTGGGAGACCCGGGGTCCAAGTGGGCCGGTGTCTGGGAGACCCGGGGTCCAAGTGGGCCGGTGTCTGGGAGACCCGGGGTCCAAGTGGGCTGGTGTCTGGGAGACCCGGGGTCCAAGTGGGCCGGTGTCTGGGAGACCCGGGGTCCAAGTGGGCCGGTGTCTGAGAGACCCGGGGTCCAAGTGGGCCGGTGTCTGAGAGACTCGGGGTCCAAGTGGGCCGGTTGGTGTCTGGGAGACCCGGGGTCCAAGTGGGCTGGTGGGTGTCTGGGAGACCCAGTCCAAGTGGGCCGGTGTCTGGGAGACCCAGTCCAAGTGGGCCGGTGTCTGTGAGCTATTTTGTGCTGTAGCTTTCGCACTGTAGATGTTAGTGGCAGTCCTTCAGAGGTCTAAAGTGAAATAACATAGTTGTGTAATATAATATATACCTATAGAATGCCTAATTGATTACTTCTATGTAAACCATTGCCGGTAAAGCATATTAAAATGTATTTTGAAATTAAGCCTCCTTTGTTGTAAATTGTCTGGTTAACATGGCTGACAGACCAAGGAAGTTGATGCAGAGCTCACCTTCCACCTGCTGTGCTCATACAATTCTGCTCCCCCCGATCACCCTATTTTTACTGTCTTTTACACACCCACACCCATGTATATACATTACTTCCTTACCTGAAACTCTTACTCACTGCCTTAACCAGTGGTTAAAGTGGAAGGTGGCAACTGGGTCCAAGAAGATGTAAAGTGCTGGCAGGATCAACCATGCTATTAAAGCTTGAACAATATACACAGCTAAAGCCAACATGCACTTAAGGCTAGCATGGCAAGTAAGGCCTCAACTCCCAATTATGAAACATACCGAAAAGTGATGGCCCTCATTCTCCGAAGGGCAGATTGTCCCTGGACAGGACAGTGTTCAGGAAGAAGGGATGAAGGCAGAGGGTGCTAAGAATCCCTGGAGGTTAAACACCAGCTGTCATTCAAACCTCAATCTAGCTACCTAGAGTATAACTGCTGGACTCCCTCCGGTGAAGCAGCACTCCCAGAAGTGGAAGGCCGCCTGTAAAGAAATAAGTGGGATGTTGTTGGCCTTCATGAAGTTAAGATAAAAAAGAAGAAGGCCTCATTGAGCTCACAAATGGACACTTACTGGCGTACAGAAAATGGAAAAAGTAGTGGCGTAGGCTTCATCATTGGCAAGAAATGGAAAGATAACATAGTGGAGCATGAAGGTTCATCATAAAGAGCAGCTAGAACCATTCAAATGACAAAGATATCATTTTTAAATTACCTATGTGAATGCCCCAACATCTAGTTACATAGTAGATCAGGTTTAAAAAAAGACGCATCCATGGAGTTCAACCTATATTACATTTATAAGTCACACAGACAATTAAGTGGAAGACTTCTACCATGATATCAACCAATATAACGACAAAGGAGACTGCCACCCCAACATTATTATGGGATATTTCAATGTAGATTGGTGTCCAGCAGGAAGTCGAAGCATCAGTGGGTAAATGTAATAACGGCAACAGGAATTTGGATATAGATTGGTAGAATTTCCAGAATATGATCATTTCTAAATTAATGTATTCTTCAAGAATCACAATGCAAAATGGGAATTGCTGCACACCTATAAAAATAAACCAAAATGATACAACTACCGGTGCTCCTGGTTCAGGGATCTCTGTATGGTATTCCAAATCAGCCTAGATAAATGGAAGCAAGGCACTACAGAGTTATAGAAAGTGGATTTATTGCCAGTAGATCGACGTTTCGGCCTCAGTAGGCCTTTTTCAAGAATGAATGCCATAATACAAAAAAAGTCTCAATAGTCCCAATAAATACACCCATTCATTCTTGAAAAAGGCCTGAGGCCCGAAACGTCGATCTACTGGCAATAAATCCACTTTCTATAAATCCGTAGTGCCTTGCTTCTTCAAGAATCGACCACATAGAAAATGGACATGGAATGGAGCCAATGGAATCCGTTCTAGAATGTCCTATATTCCAGCTAACATGAAACATCCTTAATCGTTTTGACATAAAAAGTGACCACCAATTGGTTCCTTGTAAGTACATCTCAATTGCAAAGATAGAAAGAAGAAAAGTGGTTAAAGAAAAGACAAAAACAATCATAATCAAGATCCTCAAGAACAGCAGCAAAGTGTTCCTACTAGAGCTGGAAATTCGTTTCAGCTGAGTTGGGCCTAGTAATGTCCATGACCTGTCCATGATTTGTACCGGTAGGCTAGCCACGTCCTCTAGGGGACGGTACGGGGATCTTCTGAAACGATCGACGCTGGCTTCTTCCCCGGGTTGGGGTCTGTAGTGGAGCAGATGTGGACGAGCACCGTCCGGTACTCGCTCCGGTAGGCAACAAAGGAGGTTTTGCATCTGACTGTAACGCTTGCGCGAACCCACAAACAAGACAAGACCCCGGTACTGAGGTGGGCAGGTTTAGGGCCACACACCCACAGCAGCGGAGGCGTGCCTGGAAGGCGGATAGTCAGCGTAGCCGGGTGTTGGTTGGAGAGAGGGTTATTCCTGTATACTTGCAGGGTCCTGGGTTATCGATAGCTGCGTAGTTGAAGTCCGTAAGCCAATGGTCTGGAGTGGAGAAGACAGCGTAGTTGTGGTCCGTAAGCCTGTGTCGTGGAGTGAAGAGGTAGCGTAGTCGAGGGTAAGCCGGAGTCAGAGCCAGAGAGGGTCCACAAACAAGCCAGGTCGGTACACGAAGGGTCACACTGCAAGAGAATACTGGAACAAGGCAAGGCAAAACACAGGATCCGCACAAGGCTACACTTGGTTATGCTCAGCAATGCAACTGAGCACTAGCAGGGTATTTAAACAGGAAGGAAGCCAATAGCACAGGAGGCGGAGCGGGGCGCGGCCCCAGGGGAGACCGGGATAGGTGCAGGAGACAAGGGGCTCATTAGGGCTTGACTCGCAGCTGGGGATCGTTGCGCGACGTTGCGTGCACGCCGGCGCGCAGAGGGGGCGCAGCGCGTCCGAGGAGGGGGAGCCGAGCTCCGTGGCAGTAGTATATGAAGAGCGGGTGCGCGCACGCTCTGTAACGGGAGCGGGGGTGTGCGCACTGGAGGAGAGGGGAGCAGCGGCAGCTGCGGTACTTGTGGTAAGAGAGGAGGAAACGCCGCAAGGGACGTGTTCCCCGATTCCTCACACTGACATGGCGGCCATCTTTATGACATGATTGGAAATAGCCAAGCTCGTAAGACTCCCAGGCAAGCTCTTGCTCTGTGCGGGCAGTGACGTCGCTTCTGGTTGTACCGGAAGTGCCTCCCCCCGCGCCACAGAAAACAGGGCTCCGCCGGGTTCCTCCTCCAGCAAGGCCGCAGTGGACTGTCGGGTAGAAAGTGATGACGTCTCCTACCTGCACTTGGGTGAGACGACATCGGGATGGATTTTTTCCTCAGCAGTGGCGTCTTGGCCAGCTCCGACGTCGTCCTCTGGCACGGGGCTCTCCCGGACCTCCGGCAGCACAACTTCCTTTGAGACGGACGTCGCGACCTAGTGATTCTGTCGCTTCTCGGGACCAGCTTCTACATCGGACGAAGACATCGGTAAGGACAAATCCTCCGGGGCGGGATGTCGGGAAGTCTGGCACCCCTTGGCGGTAATCGGCACGAAGCAGGCCTGCTCCGGCACCACCAAAGGAGACGCACCCAACACCCCCGAGCTGACTCTGGTTCCAGTCCTGGAACCGTTGCATCGGTACCGTTGGGGTCATCTCAGGTACAGTAACGTTGGGACCTTGGTGTCCAGGTACTGGGGTACACGGACCCATAGGAGGCCCAGCCAGGTATACATTTCCACTGGCCACTTCCCAGGATAGTAGGGCCTGATCGGAAGCAGTCAGAAGTATCGGTGCAGTGTGGTATGCAGGGGCCGTAGCAGCAGCCGCAGTATTTCGATCACTCGGCAGCATCACCTCTGCAGGGGGCACGGGATTTGCAGGTCACAGGTATTGTGTCCCACAATGTTCACATTGGGCGTCGTGCCGACCTCTCCCCCAGATAGTCTGCAGTGAGGGAATACACACTGTAGAAATTGCCATCCATAAACGGTTGCCACCACAAAGCCTCCTGGCAAGGAATAGTTCGTAAGATCTAACTCTGACATGATGTTGGTCAAAGCAGATGAGGTAAATACAGTAGAAAAGTAGAGGACTTAGCAGCAGCTCCTCACTTGTCAATAGCTCCGCAGAAGTGAAGCTACACAGGGTGTGGCAAGCTCCTCCCATCATGGAGACAAAGTCCTGATTGGTCACAAGGCATGACTCCTCACCTCGGTGGAACACAAAGTTGGGGGAGGGGGATGGACCAAGTAATGACCAGGCTCCGGATGAGTCAGTCACGATGAGAGGGGTTTGTGCATGTGTCTGAGGGAGATGGAGTGTGCATGCACGTGCCTGTGTGTGAGGGAGATGGGGAGTGTGCCTGTGTGTGAGGGAGGTGGGGAGTGTGCATGCACGTGCCTGTGTGTGAAGGTTGAGGGGTGTGTGCATGCACGTGCCTGTGTGTGAGGGAGATGGGGAGTGTGCATGCACGTGCCTGTGTGTGAGGGAGGTGGGGAGTGTGCATGCACGTGCCTGTGTGTGAGGGAGATGGGGAGTGTGCATGCACGTGCCTGTGTGTGAGGGAGATGGGGAGTGTGCATGCACGTGCCTGTGTGTGAGGGAGATGGGGTGTGTGCATGCACGTGTCTATGTGTGAGGGAGATGGGGTGTATGCATGCACGTGCCTGTGTGTGAAGGTTGAGGGGTGTGTGCATGCATGTGCCTGTGTGTGAGGGAGATCGGGAGTGTGCATGCACGTGCCTGTGTGTGAGGGAGGTGGGGAGTGTGCATGCACGTGCCTGTGTGTGAGGGAGATGGGGAGTGTGCATGCACGTGCCTGTGTGTGAGGGAGATGGGGAGTGTGCATGCACGTGCCTGTGTGTGAGGGAGGTGGGGAGTGTGCATGCACGTGCCTGTGTGTGAGGGAGATGGGGAGTGTGCGTGCCTGTGTGTGTGAGGGAGATGGGGAGTGTGCATGCACGTGCCTGTGTGTGAGGGAGATGGGGAGTGTGCATGCACGTGCCTGTGTGTGAGGGAGGTGGGGAGTGTGCATGCATGTGCCTGTGTGTGAGGGAGATGGGGAGTGAGCATGCACGTGCCTGTGTGTGAGGGAGATGGGGAGTGTGCATGCACGTGCCTGTGTGTGAGGAAGGTGGGGAGTGTGCATGCACGTGACTGTGTGTGAGGGAGGTGGGGAGTGTGCATGCACGTGCCTGTGTGTGAGGGAGGTGGGGAGTGTGCATGCACGTGCCTGTGTGTGAAGTTTGAGGGGTGTGTGCATGCACGTGCCTGTGTGTGAGGGAGATGGGGAGTGTGCATGCACGTGCCTGTGTGTGAGGGAGATGGGGAGTGTGCATGCACGTGCCTGTGTGTGAGGGAGATGGGGTGTGTGCATGCACGTGTCTATGTGTGAGGGAAATGGGGTGTATGCATGCACGTGCCTGTGTGTGAAGGTTGAGGGGTGTGTGCATGCATGTGCCTGTGTGTGAGGGAGATCGGGAGTGTGCATGCACGTGCCTGTGTGTGAGGGAGGTGGGGAGTGTGCATGCACGTGCCTGTGTGTGAGGGAGGTGGGGAGTGTGCATGCACGTGCCTGTGTGTGAGGGAGATGGGGAGTGTGCATGCACGTGCCTGTGTGTGAGGGAGATGGGGAGTGTGCATGCACGTGCCTGTGTGTGAGGGAGATGGGGAGTGTGCATGCACGTGCCTGTCTGTGTGTGTGAGGGAGATGGGGAGTGTGCGTGCCTGTGTGTGTGAGGGAGATGGGGAGTGTGCATGCACGTGCCTGTGTGTGAGGGAGATGGGGAGTGTGCATGCACGTGCCTGTGTGTGAGGGAGGTGGGGAGTGTGCATGCATGTGCCTGTGTGTGAGGGAGATGGGGAGTGTGCATGCACGTGCCTGTGTGTGAGGGAGATGGGGAGTGTGCATGCACGTGCCTGTGTGTGAGGAAGGTGGGGAGTGTGCATGCACGTGCCTGTGTGTGAAGTTTGAGGGGTGTGTGCATGCACGTGCCTGTGTGTGAGGGAGATGGGGAGTGTGCATGCACGTGCCTGTCTGTGTGTGTGAGGGAGATGGGGAGTGTGCGTGCCTGTGTGTGTGAGGGAGATGGAGAGTGTGCATGCACGTGCCTGTGTGTGAGGGAGATGGGGAGTGTGCCTGTGTGTGAGGGAGGTGGGGAGTGTGCATGCACGTGCCTGTGTGTGAGGGAGGTGGGGAGTGTGCATGCACGTGCCTGTGTGTGAGGGAGGTGGGGAGTGTGCATGCACGTGCCTGTGTGTGAGGGAGGTGGGGAGTGTGCATGCATGTGCCTGTGTGTGAGGGAGGTGGGGAGTGTGCATGCACGTGCCTGTGTGTGAGGGAGGTGGGGAGTGTGCATGCACGTGCCTGTGTGTGAGGGAGGTGGGGAGTGTGCATGCACGTGCCTGTGTGTGAGGGAGATGGGGAGTGTGCATGCATGTGCCTGTGTGTGAGGGAGATGGGGAGTGTGCATGCACGTGCCTGTGTGTGAGGGAGATGGGGAGTGTGCCTGTATGTGAGGGAGGTGGGGAGTGTGCATGCACGTGCCTGTGAGGGAGGTGGGGTGTGTGCATGCACGTGCCTGTGTGTGAGGGAGGTGGGGTGTGTGCATGCACGTGCCTGTGTGTGAGGGAGGTGGGGTATGTGCATGCACGTGCCTGTGTGTGAGGGAGATGGGGAGTGTGCATGCACGTGCCTGTGTGTGAGGGAGGTGGGCAGTGTGCATGCACGTGCCTGTGTGTGAGGGAGGTGGGGAGTGTGCATGCACGTGCCTGTGTGTGAGGGAGATGGGGAGTGTGCATGCACGTGCCTGTGTGTGAGGGAGGTGGGGTGTGTGCATGCACGTGCCTGTGTGTGAGGGAGGTGGGGTGTGTGTGTGCGTGACTGTGTGTGTGAGGGAGGTGGGGTGTGTGTGAGGGAGGTGGGGTGTGTGCGTGCCTGTGTGTGTGTGTGAGGGAGGTGGGGGGGTGTGCAGTCACGTGCCTGTGTGTGAGGGAGGTGGGGTGTGTGCATGCACGTGCCTGTGTGTGAGGGAGGTGGGGTGTGTGCATGCACGTGCCTGTCTGTGTGTGTGAGGGAGATGGGGAGTGTGCGTGCCTGTGCGTGAGGGAGGTGGGGTGTGTGCGTGCCTGTGTGTGTGTGTGAGGGAGATGGGGAGTGTGCATGCACGTGCCTGTGTGTGAGGGAGATGGGGAGTGTGCATGCACGTGCCTGTGTGTGAGGGAGGTGGGGAGTGTGCATGCACGTGCCTGTGTGTGAGGGAGATGGGGAGTGTGCATGCACGTGCCTGTGTGTGAGGGAGATGGGGAGTGTGCATGCACGTGCCTGTGTGTGAGGGAGGTGGGGAGTGTGCATGCACGTGCCTGTGTGTGAGGGAGGTGGGGTGTGTGCATGCACGTGCCTGTCTGTGTGTGTGAGGGAGATGGGGAGTGTGCGTGCCTGTGCGTGAGGGAGGTGGGGTGTGTGCGTGCCTGTGTGTGTGTGTGAGGGAGGTGGGGTGTGTGCATGCACTTGCCTGTGTGTGAGGGAGGTGGGGAGTGTGCATGCACGTGCCTGTGTGTGAGGGAGGTGGGGTGTGTGCATGCACGTGCCTGTCTGTGTGTGTGAGGGAGATGGGGAGTGTGCGTGCCTGTGCGTGAGGGAGGTGGGGTGTGTGCGTGCCTGTGTGTGTGTGTGAGGGAGGTGGGGAGTGTGCATGCACGTGCCTGTGTGTGAGGGAGGTGGGGTGTGTGCATGCACGTGCCTGTCTGTGTGTGTGAGGGAGATGGGGAGTGTGCGTGCCTGTGCGTGAGGGAGGTGGGGTGTGTGCGTGCCTGTGTGTGTGTGTGAGGGAGGTGGGGTGTGTGCGTGCCTGTGTGTGTGTGTGAGGGAGGTGGGGTGTGTGCATGCACGTGCCTGTGTGTGAGGGAGGTGGGGAGTGTGCATGCACGTGCCTGTGTGTGAGGGAGGTGGGGAGTGTGCATGCACGTGCCTGTGTGTGAGGGAGGTGGGGAGTGTGCATGCACGTGCCTGTGTGTGAGGGAGGTGGGGAGTGTGCATGCACGTGCCTGTGTATGAGGGAGGTGGGGAGTGTGCATGCACGTGCCTGTGTGTGAGGGAGGTGGGGTGTGTGCATGCACGTGCCTGTCTGTGTGTGTGAGGGAGATGGGGAGTGTGCGTGCCTGTGCGTGAGGGAGGTGGGGTGTGTGCGTGCCTGTGTGTGTGTGTGAGGGAGGTGGGGTGTGTGCATGCACGTGCCTGTGTGTGACGGAGGTGGGGAGTGTGCATGCACGTGCCTGTGTGTGAGGGAGGTGGGGAGTGTGCATGCACGTGCCTGTGTGTGAGGGAGGTGGGGAGTGTGCATGCACGTGCCTGTGTGTGAGGGAGGTGGGGAGTGTGCATGCACGTGCCTGTGTGTGAGGGAGGTGGGGAGTGTGCATGCACGTGCCTGTGTGTGAGGGAGGTGGGGAGTGTGCATGCACGTGCCTGTGTGTGAGGGAGATGGGGAGTGTGCATGCACGTGCCTGTGTGTGAGGGAGATGGGGAGTGTGCATGCACGTGCCTGTGTGTGAGGGAGATGGGGAGTGTGCATGCACGTGCCTGTGTGTGAGGGAGGTGGGGAGTGTGCATGCACGTGCCTGTGTGTGAGGGAGATGGGGAGTGTGCATGCACGTGCCTGTGTGTGAGGGAGATGGGGAGTGTGCATGCACGTGCCTGTGTGTGAGGGAGATGGGGAGTGTGCATGCACGTGCCTGTGTGTGAGAAAGGTGGGGTGTGTGCATGCACGTGCCTGTGTGTGAGGGAGGTGGGGTGTGTGCATGCATGTGCCTGTGTGTGTGAAAAAAGACACCAACATTTGGCTTTACCAATATGCAATTTGAGCAGGACTGGACTGATACTTTAAACCAATGTTCCCTAAAGCTAATGGAACTAATCATTCAGCAGAAGTCAAAAGAAAAGGAGCAATTAATGTTGGAAATAAACCTTTTGAGGAATAACTTGAAGCCATTTACTAAAATGGATCAATTTATAAAAAACGACAAAACCCTGCTGACTAATATTGAGACCATAGAGGACACAATAAGTGACAAAAAACACAGCAAGTTCGAACGAGACCGTGTAGATTACATAAAAGGACAAATTTATTGTTGGCAGAAACCTCAAACAAGAGAGAATGTGGGATCTAATACAGCAAGGGGGTTTAAACCTCAATCCAAAGGATGGTCTAAAAGCAACCCTAATAAGTCTATCTTAAAGGGAAGATCAGCTGACAACTCAGGTGCAGAGTCAGACTACTCAGAGTGTGAATTGAGATCTCACTCTGTATCTTTTGAAGGTTCTACTGAGAGTATACGGGATAACCATGGGAGATCTAGGAGCGACAGCAGGTCATCTATCACATCTAATGGGGCCAGATCAAAAAATCAGGAACAGGCTCCCTCTTCGTCTTCTTTTTTATCCACAGGAACACGATCACGCCGCGAACCAGACGATCGCGGAGAAAACGTGGAAACTCGCGGGAGACCAAAAAGAAAGAAGTACACATAGATGAGTGTGATAATAACATCATTAATCTCTCAGGAGTGGAACTCTCCCATGCACAATTATCTCTACTAAATAAGGGACTGGGTTTTGCCCCGGTTCAGGACTTCCACTTGTTTCAGACAGTGATTGACCTCCAAAGGTTCACCCGCAAATTATCCTTAAAAAAGTTTTTTATATCAAGAGGACATTTTCAAACCAATAACTTGTCTGACTCTGATAATGATGTTGTATTACCCAATACTGATGATGTACTACCTAATATTGTTACTAACGATGTATTAACTAATATTTCTCTTGATACCTTTCAGGAAACCTGTGTATTATCAGACTTGGACGCATTACTTGAGCAGCAAGGTGAAGAAATCAATGCTTTCTCCCAACCTTTCTTTGGCACCCACTCCTCAGGATTTAAAAAGAAGTCTATCTTCTGCCCCAATGCCAATAGGGGGCCTTTCATTACGGCATTTGAAAGGTTGGTAGAAAGAGACCTTCAAATTTTATCTAAAGGTTTCTCCTGCTCATCTATGCATGCCAATAACCTGACATACACAGAGATTCATGAACTAGACACTTTGAAGCATAACAAAGACATCATGTTTAGAAATGCTGATAAAGGTGGAGCCCTTGTGGTTTTATCCACCCTACAATACAAACAGGAGGCATTACGGCAGCTAGGGAATCCGGATCAGTATAAACTTCTTAAAAAGGATCCAACACAGGACTTTATTAGTCAACTAGATGAAATTATTGAATTTGGAAAGATACTTTGTACATTAGACAAACATGAGATTGAATTTTTGAGAAGTCCACATCCCGTGATTCCGGTATTCCACCATCTCCCAAAGATCCATAAGTCACTGGTCGACCCTCCTGGTCGTCCTATAGTGGCAGGTATTGGATCTTTGGGAGATGGGTTATCGCGGTATGTGGACTCTTATCTCAAACCATTGGTACTGGCATTACCGTCATTCATTAAGGATTCCACGGACCTCATGGTAGATGTAAAGGATCTGGTCTGGAAAAAGGAATACAGATGGGTCACCCTTGACGTGATCTCTCTGTATTCCATCATTAATCACGATCACGGGTTATTAGCTATCACGCACTTTTTACAATTATCACATCTGTCCACTTCACTTTGCACTTTTCTATTAGAATCTATTAAATTTTTATTAACTCACAATTATTTCTTATTTGATTCACGTTTTTATTTACAATTATTAGGCACTGCAATGGGCACAAGTTTTGCACCATCATATGCAAACTTATTCATGGGGTTATGGGAAGCACAATACATATATCACAGTAATAATTCTTATCGCTCACAAATTATTTACTATAAAAGATTCATCGACGATCTCATTATTATATGGGACGGCGATGAATCATCACTTGTAGCATTTATAAATACACTTAATATCAATAATGTTAATATTAAATTCACTTATGAACAAAATATAAATTGCATTAACTATCTGGACCTGCTCCTTTACATAGACCATGACATGCTAATCCAAACTGACATATTTCGCAAGCCAAACTCCCGGAACACACTACTGTCAGCCAAAAGTTGTCATCCACAATCTTTAATCAAAAGTATTCCGAGAGCCCAATTTGTAAGGTTGAGACGGATATGTTCTGATGATGAGAATTTCTCTTTGCAGTCACAAGCATTATTTGAGAGATTCCAAGCCAGGGGTTACAAATATACAGATATCCAGACAGCATACGAGTACGCTATGACTTTGGATCGCCCTGGAATCCTTGATCAAAAGAAAAAAGACAAACATCATAAAGGGTACATACAATCTAAGAGCAAGTATAGTGATATGAGTCCATTATTCATCACCACTTATAGTCGCCAATCCAAGCTTATATGCGACATTGTGCATAAACATTGGCACACCCTGTCCCTTGATAAGGATATTGCTGAGTTTACCTTGAAGGGACCAAAATTTTCATTCCGTAGGGCTAAGACACTAGCATCGCACCTCTCGCCAAGTCACTTTCAAACTAAAACTGATCTTAAAAGAATTGGTAGTATTCCTAAAGGCTTTTTTGCATGTGGAAATTGTTCCATGTGTAAATATGTTCATAGTACAAAATTTGTCCAAACTGACATCAATGGAAAAAAATATTTTATTAAAGAATTTTTGAATTGTAATACATCCTATACCATTTATCTTTTGAGATGTGGTTGCAAAAAATTGTATGTGGGACGAACCATTCGGCCAGTCAAGACCCGCATTGCCGAGCATGTCAGGCTTATTAAAAAGAATGATGTATCTCATCCAGTCCCCAGACACTTCTCCAGATGCCCTAAAGGGGGAATAGCTAACTTTTCCTATATGGCAATTGAACATATCCCTTGTAACGCTAGAGGAGGCCATAGAGAGGGGGTATTAAATAAACAGGAAATGTATTGGGTGTACACTCTGAACACACTCCATCCGGCCGGCATCAATCAGGAGTGGGAACTGAAACACTTTCTGATGGGGTAATGGCTAAGTTTTGGGGTGGGTTCACAGTGTTCACCCAATTACATTGTGATCTGGGAGGTGACATATGATGTTACCGTCTGTCATGCGGTTGCCACTGTATCCATGGATATGAATTATGTGAATAAATTGATAAAATGTTTATATCCCTTTAAGGTGAATCTTGATACTGAAAATGCTTTATAAGTACTAGATATATGAAATCCTTTATTATACATCTGTATACTTCCATTAATTGATATAGCTTTATATAATAATAATGATGCTGGTAACTTAAAACATCAGTAGTTGTGTTTTTAAATTTATCCATTATATGTTCTGTTTTGTTTTTAAGATTTCTCATGTGTATGTTGTAAATACCTTGTTGTGCAGCCATTGCTATGGGGATTGTTGTGGAGATAGTTATCCACTTTAATGATTAATTTACCACAGGTGAGGTTTAAATACGTTCCCTGTTCCTATTGGTGGCATACACTCACCACTCCCTATATCTATTTGGCTGCCATACACTATCAGCACTCTTTGAAAAAGTCCATAGCCTGGACGAAACATGTTAGAGTGGTTGCCTGATGTTTGCTGCTAGCGATCAATAAAGTTTTTTTAGACATCCATGCGTTGGCTGCTGAAGTTGCTGTGAACCACGGACCATCCTACCCCCTTCTTCCTGTGTCATCATTTCCGGAGGAGCACGCTGACGCCAGCTACACTAGAGGAGGAAGCCGCTGCAGAATTCCCTGCACCAACAGGGACGGCTTTTTCGTGAGTACTCCTAACCTCCACGCGGTATTTCAGGGAGATTATTGAGGTGGTTAGTGCCGGGCTGTGATTTACTTGGGGGCGCCCCCTAGGGAGGTGTCCCCCTGTACCTCTATCCGGCTTACTATTACCCAACTCCCTGTTCTCAATACCGGAGGCTTATTGTTTCATTAATCATTGCTGGGTCTCTCTTCAATCAAGTTGCCAAAAAGTGTGTGCACTACCTGTTAGCAGCCTCGGTATACTGGGTAATTCCAAATTCTCTAGCAATCTATTCCTACCTGATGGCTCACGGGCAAGTGAATAAGTGAATAAGTAAATTGTATATGCTTATTTGGACTATCCTGGAAAATTCCAAAATATAAAGGACATTATTTACTCAAGAATTTAAGGATTACTGTTTTTTGCACTTAGGCTTCAGCCAACGCATGAGAGTTTTTAACAAGATATTAATAAATAATTTTTTATTTTTTCAATACTATTATATTGGTTTGTTGCCATGGAAGATATTGATGTTGAATTAGAGGATACAAATGTGGATACATATGTCAATGCATGCGGGGACAATGCCAAACGTTCAAAAAAAGCTGCCCACTTGTTTAATGAAAGTACTGAGGTTATATGTGAGGAGCCTTCAGACCTCACACATTATTTTGTAAAGCTAGAAAGACTGTTGGTGTTGAATATACGCCTATGGTGGGACATCACCTCATTGAACAACTATATTAGATGTAAAAGAATACCACGAGGTTTGCGAATAAAAAAGACACCAACATTTGGCTTTACCAATATGCAATTTGAGCAGGACTGGACTGATACTTTAAACCAATGTTCCCTAAAGCTAATGGAACTAATCATTCAGCAGAAGTCAAAAGAAAAGGAGCAATTAATGTTGGAAATAAACCTTTTGAGGAATAACTTGAAGCCATTTACTAAAATGGATCAATTTATAAAAAACGACAAAACCCTGCTGACTAATATTGAGACCATAGAGGACACAATAAGTGACAAAAAACACAGCAAGTTCGAACGAGACCGTGTAGATTACATAAAAGGACAAATTTATTGTTGGCAGAAACCTCAAACAAGAGAGAATGTGGGATCTAATACAGCAAGGGGGTTTAAACCTCAATCCAAAGGATGGTCTAAAAGCAACCCTAATAAGTCTATCTTAAAGGGAAGATCAGCTGACAACTCAGGTGCAGAGTCAGACTACTCAGAGTGTGAATTGAGATCTCACTCTGTATCTTTTGAAGGTTCTACTGAGAGTATACGGGATAACCATGGGAGATCTAGGAGCGACAGCAGGTCATCTATCACATCTAATGGGGCCAGATCAAAAAATCAGGAACAGGCTCCCTCTTCGTCTTCTTTTTTATCCACAGGAACACGATCACGCCGCGAACCAGACGATCGCGGAGAAAACGTGGAAACTCGCGGGAGACCAAAAAGAAAGAAGTACACATAGATGAGTGTGATAATAACATCATTAATCTCTCAGGAGTGGAACTCTCCCATGCACAATTATCTCTACTAAATAAGGGACTGGGTTTTGCCCCGGTTCAGGACTTCCACTTGTTTCAGACAGTGATTGACCTCCAAAGGTTCACCCGCAAATTATCCTTAAAAAAGTTTTTTATATCAAGAGGACATTTTCAAACCAATAACTTGTCTGACTCTGATAATGATGTTGTATTACCCAATACTGATGATGTACTACCTAATATTGTTACTAACGATGTATTAACTAATATTTCTCTTGATACCTTTCAGGAAACCTGTGTATTATCAGACTTGGACGCATTACTTGAGCAGCAAGGTGAAGAAATCAATGCTTTCTCCCAACCTTTCTTTGGCACCCACTCCTCAGGATTTAAAAAGAAGTCTATCTTCTGCCCCAATGCCAATAGGGGGCCTTTCATTACGGCATTTGAAAGGTTGGTAGAAAGAGACCTTCAAATTTTATCTAAAGGTTTCTCCTGCTCATCTATGCATGCCAATAACCTGACATACACGGAGATTCATGAACTAGACACCTTGAAGCATAACAAAGACATCATGTTTAGAAATGCTGATAAAGGTGGAGCCCTTGTGGTTTTATCCACCCTACAATACAAACAGGAGGCATTACGGCAGCTAGGGAATCCGGATCAGTATAAACTTCTTAAAAAGGATCCAACACAGGACTTTATTAGTCAACTAGATGAAATTATTGAATTTGGAAAGATACTTTGTACATTAGACAAACATGAGATTGAATTTTTGAGAAGTCCACATCCCGTGATTCCGGTATTCCACCATCTCCCAAAGATCCATAAGTCACTGGTCGACCCTCCTGGTCGTCCTATAGTGGCAGGTATTGGATCTTTGGGAGATGGGTTATCGCGGTATGTGGACTCTTATCTCAAACCATTGGTACTGGCATTACCGTCATTCATTAAGGATTCCACGGACCTCATGGTAGATGTAAAGGATCTGGTCTGGAAAAAGGAATACAGATGGGTCACCCTTGACGTGATCTCTCTGTATTCCATCATTAATCACGATCACGGGTTATTAGCTATCACGCACTTTTTACAATTATCACATCTGTCCACTTCACTTTGCACTTTTCTATTAGAATCTATTAAATTTTTATTAACTCACAATTATTTCTTATTTGATTCACGTTTTTATTTACAATTATTAGGCACTGCAATGGGCACAAGTTTTGCACCATCATATGCAAACTTATTCATGGGGTTATGGGAAGCACAATACATATATCACAGTAATAATTCTTATCGCTCACAAATTATTTACTATAAAAGATTCATCGACGATCTCATTATTATATGGGACGGCGATGAATCATCACTTGTAGCATTTATAAATACACTTAATATCAATAATGTTAATATTAAATTCACTTATGAACAAAATATAAATTGCATTAACTATCTGGACCTGCTCCTTTACATAGACCATGACATGCTAATCCAAACTGACATATTTCGCAAGCCAAACTCCCGGAACACACTACTGTCAGCCAAAACTTGTCATCCACAATCTTTAATCAAAAGTATTCCGAGAGCCCAATTTGTAAGGTTGAGACGGATATGTTCTGATGATGAGAATTTCTCTTTGCAGTCACAAGCATTATTTGAGAGATTCCAAGCCAGGGGTTACAAATATACAGATATCCAGACAGCATACGAGTACGCTATGACTTTGGATCGCCCTGGAATCCTTGATCAAAAGAAAAAAGACAAACATCATAAAGGGTACATACAATCTAAGAGCAAGTATAGTGATATGAGTCCATTATTCATCACCACTTATAGTCGCCAATCCAAGCTTATATGCGACATTGTGCATAAACATTGGCACACCCTGTCCCTTGATAAGGATATTGCTGAGTTTACCTTGAAGGGACCAAAATTTTCATTCCGTAGGGCTAAGACACTAGCATCGCACCTCTCGCCAAGTCACTTTCAAACTAAAACTGATCTTAAAAGAATTGGTAGTATTCCTAAAGGCTTTTTTGCATGTGGAAATTGTTCCATGTGTAAATATGTTCATAGTACAAAATTTGTCCAAACTGACATCAATGGAAAAAAATATTTTATTAAAGAATTTTTGAATTGTAATACATCCTATACCATTTATCTTTTGAGATGTGGTTGCAAAAAATTGTATGTGGGACGAACCATTCGGCCAGTCAAGACCCGCATTGCCGAGCATGTCAGGCTTATTAAAAAGAATGATGTATCTCATCCAGTCCCCAGACACTTCTCCAGATGCCCTAAAGGGGGAATAGCTAACTTTTCCTATATGGCAATTGAACATATCCCTTGTAACGCTAGAGGAGGCCATAGAGAGGGGGTATTAAATAAACAGGAAATGTATTGGGTGTACACTCTGAACACACTCCATCCGGCCGGCATCAATCAGGAGTGGGAACTGAAACACTTTCTGATGGGGTAATGGCTAAGTTTTGGGGTGGGTTCACAGTGTTCACCCAATTACATTGTGATCTGGGAGGTGACATATGATGTTACCGTCTGTCATGCGGTTGCCACTGTATCCATGGATATGAATTATGTGAATAAATTGATAAAATGTTTATATCCCTTTAAGGTGAATCTTGATACTGAAAATGCTTTATAAGTACTAGATATATGAAATCCTTTATTATACATCTGTATACTTCCATTAATTGATATAGCTTTATATAATAATAATGATGCTGGTAACTTAAAACATCAGTAGTTGTGTTTTTAAATTTATCCATTATATGTTCTGTTTTGTTTTTAAGATTTCTCATGTGTATGTTGTAAATACCTTGTTGTGCAGCCATTGCTATGGGGATTGTTGTGGAGATAGTTATCCACTTTAATGATTAATTTACCACAGGTGAGGTTTAAATACGTTCCCTGTTCCTATTGGTGGCATACACTCACCACTCCCTATATCTATTTGGCTGCCATACACTATCAGCACTCTTTGAAAAAGTCCATAGCCTGGACGAAACATGTTAGAGTGGTTGCCTGATGTTTGCTGCTAGCGATCAATAAAGTTTTTTTAGACATCCATGCGTTGGCTGCTGAAGTTGCTGTGAACCACGGACCATCCTACCCCCTTCTTCCTGTGTGTGAGGGAGGTGGGGAGTGTGAATGCACGTGCCTGTGTGTGAGGGAGGTGGGGTGTGTGCATGCACGTGCCTGTCTGTGTGTGTGAGGGAGATGGGGAGTGTGCGTGCCTGTGCGTGAGGGAGGTGGGGTGTGTGCGTGCCTGTGTGTGTGTGTGAGGGAGATGGGGAGTGTGCATGCACGTGCCTGTGTGTGAGGGAGATGGGGAGTGTGCATGCACGTGCCTGTGTGTGAGGGAGGTGGGGAGTGTGCATGCACGTGCCTGTGTGTGAGGGAGGTGGGGTGTGTGCATGCACGTGCCTGTCTGTGTGTGTGAGGGAGATGGGGAGTGTGCGTGCCTGTGTGTGAGGGAGGTGGGGAGTGTGAATGCACGTGCCTGTGTGTGAGGGAGATGGGGAGTGTGCATGCACGTGCCTGTGTGTGAGGGAGATGGGGAGTGTGCCTGTGTGTGAGGGAGGTGGGGAGTGTGCATGCACGTGCCTGTGTGTGAGGGAGGTGGGGAGTGTGCATGCACGTGCCTGTGTGTGAGGGAGGTGGGGAGTGTGCATGCACGTGCCTGTGTGTGAGAAAGGTGGGGTGTGTGCATGCACGTGCCTGTGTGTGAGGGAGGTGGGGTGTGTGCATGCATGTGCCTGTGTGTGTGAGGGAGGTGGGGTGTGTGCGTGCCTGTGTGTGTGTGAGGGAGGTGGGGTGTGTGTGAGGGAGGTGGGGTGTGTGCGTGCCTGTGTGTGTGTGAGAGAGGTGGGGGGGTGTGCAGTCACGTGCCTGTGTGTGAGGGAGGTGGGGAGTGTGCCGTCATGTGCCTGTGTGTGAGGGAGGTGGGGAGTGTGCATGCACGTGCCTGTGTGTGAGGGAGATGGGGAGTGTGCATGCACGTGCCTGTGTGTGAGGGAGGTGGGGAGTGTGCATGCACGTGCCTGTGTGTGAGGGAGGTGGGGTGGGTGCATGCACGTGCCTGTGTGTGAGGGAGGTGGGGTGTGTGCATGCACGTGCCTGCGTGTGAGGGAGGTGGGGTGTGTGCATGCACGTGCCTGCGTGTAAGGGAGGTGGGGTGTGTGCATGCACGTGCCTGCGTGTGAGGGAGGTGGGGAGTGTGCATGCACGTGCCTGCGTGTGAGGGAGGTGGGGAGTGTGCATGCACGTGCCTGTGTGTGAGGGAGGTGGGGAGTGTGCATGCACGTGCCTGTGTGTGAGGGAGGTGGGGAGTGTGCATGCACTTGCCTGTGTGTGAGGGATATGAGGTGTGTGCATGCACGTGCCTGTGTGTGAGGGAGGTGGGGAGTGTGCATGCACGTGCCTGTGTGTGAGGGAGATAGGGTGTGTGCATGCACGTGCCTTTGTGTGAGGGAGGTGGTGTGAGTGCATGCACGCCCCTGTGTGTTAGGAAGGTGGGGAGTGTGCATGCACGTGCCTGCATGTGAGGGAGGTGGGGAGTGTGCATGCACGTGCCTGCGTGTGAGGGAGGTGGGGAGAGTGCATGCACGTGCCTGTGTGTGAGGGTGCTGGGGAGTGTGCATGTGCCTGTGTGTGAGGACGGTGGGGTGTGTGCATGCACGTGCCTGAGGGAGATGGGGTGTGTGCATGTGCCTGTGTGTGAGGGAGATGGGGTGTGTGCATGCACGTGCCTGCGTGTGAGGGAGGTGGGGAGTGTGCATGCACATGCCTGTGTGTGAGGGAGGTGGGGAGTGTGCATGCACATGCCTGTGTGTGAGGGAGATGGGGAGTGTGCATGCACGTGCCTGTGTGTGAGGGAGGTGGGGAGTGTGCATGCACTTGCCTGTGTGTGAGGGATATGAGGTGTGTGCATGCACGTGCCTGTGTGTGAGGGAGGTGGGGAGTGTGCATGCACGTGCCTGTGTGTGAGGGAGATAGGGTGTGTGCATGCACGTGCCTTTGTGTGAGGGAGGTGGTGTGTGTGCATGCACGCCCCTGTGTGTTAGGAAGGTGGGGAGTGTGCATGCACGTGCCTGCATGTGAGGGAGGTGGGGAGTGTGCATGCACGTGCCTGCGTGTGAGGGAGGTGGGGAGAGTGCATGCACGTGCCTGTGTGTGAGGGTGCTGGGGAGTGTGCATGTGCCTGTGTGTGAGGACGGTGGGGTGTGTGCATGCACGTGCCTGAGGGAGATGGGGTGTGTGCACGTGCCTGCGTGTGAGGGAGATGGGGTGTGTGCATGCACGTGCCTGCGTGTGAGGGAGGTGGGGAGTGTGCATGCACATGCCTGTGTGTGAGGGAGGTGGGGAGTGTGCATGCACATGCCTGTGTGTGAGGGAGATGGGGAGTGTGCATGCACGTGCCTGTGTGTGAGGGAGGTGGGGAGTGTGCATGCACGTGCCTGTGTGTGAGGGTGGTGGGGGTGTGTACAGGAGGTGGGGGAGTGTGCATGCACTTGCCTGTGTGTGAGGATGGTAGGGTGTGTGCATGCACGTGCCTGTGTGTGAGGAAGGTGGGGTGTGTGCATGCACGTGCCTGAGGGAGATGGGGTGTGTGCATGTGCCTGTGTGTGAGGGAGATGGCGTGTGTGTATTGTATGTCTTTATTTATATAGCGCCATTAGTGTACATAGCGCTTCACAGTAGTAATACATGTGGTAATCAAATAAATAACAGATAATATAAATAACAGATCATGGGAATAAGTGCTTTAGACATAAAAGTAACATTTCGGAAGAGGAGTCCTTGCCCCGAGGAGCTTACAGTCTAATTGGTAGGTAGAACGTACAGAGACAGTAGGAGGGAGTTCTGGTAAGTGCGTCTGCAGGGGTAAGTGCATGCACGTGCCTGTGTGTGAGGGAGGTGGGGTGTGTATCCTTACCCTCCCCTGCTGCTGCCTTCACCGTCCTCACTCTCCTCTGTTGCTGCCGCCATCCTCCACTGGCCTCCTCTGCTGCTGCTGCCATCCGCTGCTGGCCTCCTCTGCTGCTGCTGCCATCAAAAGTTACAAACCGGAACATTTCTTGAAAATCCGGGACTCTCTCAGCAAACCAGGAGAGCACAGGAGGCCACGGTGCAGCAGCACCGATAGCACCACCATCAATCCAACAGTGAAATAGGGATCACATTACCTATTGTTTCATTATGTTTTAAGTTGTATGCGTTCTATTTTTTATTATTGTCCCTGCCCCACATTGCGCTGCAGAATGGCAACATAAATATATATATTTATACGTAGCACTACTTTACGTGTGTATATGTGTGTGTATATGTGTGTATATATGTATATATATATATGTGTATATGTGTGTATATATGTATATATGTATATATATATATATATATGTGTATATATATATATGTGTATATATATATATATGTGTATATATATATATATGTGTATATATATATATATATATATATATATATATATATATATATATATATATATATATATATATATATATATATAAACCCTGTCTTCCCATAAGAGAAGGCACAAAAGCAGCAACACTCAGATATAGCAAAAAGACATGTATTAGCAGTGACAAAACAGCACACTGTAAACCCAACGTTTCGGTCCTGGCAGGAACTTCCTCAGGGGGGTGCTGCCAGGACCGAAACGTTGGGTTTATAGTGTGCTGTTTTGTCACTGCTAATATATGTCTTTTTGCTATATCTGAGTGTTGCTGCTTTTGTGCCTTCTCTTATGGGAAGACAGGGTTTCTATATTGATTTCTATGGAGCATGCACCTTGACTTTACATTTGTTGCTTGGAGTGCTGGTTGCTGCTTTTTGTTTATATATATATATATATATATATATATATATATATATATATATATATATATATATATATATATATATATATATATATATATATATATATATATATATATATATATATATATATATATATATACACACACACACACAAAAAAAATAAGTCAATACCGTTCTGTGGCTAACTAAATGCTTTTCTTTGTGGGAGCTTTCAAGATACACTGATCCCTTCTTCGGGCGGTGTTACAATGGATTAAGCCAAAAAAAAAAAAATCCTTACTTTGAAACAGGGCAGCTTGGAACATTGTCCGTGGGTGAAGCCTCCCCCTCCCGTGTGCACAAATAAAAAGGCTCGCACAAATGAAAGCGTTTCGTTAGCCACATAACGGTATCGTATATCCACACTTTGGATATATACACTATTAACGTGTTTTCTTTTTTCCCCCCAAAAAACATTTTTTTATTAGGTAATATGAAAGATGGTGCAAAAGCATAAACAAGGGTATGGGGGAGGGTAAACGTCTCATTGCATATTTTGCAATAATATAGTCAACATAATAACTTGTTGCCAATAGTTTTAGCCGTCTAACAATGTATATCTATCAGGTATGGATATATGGGCTGTTGTTTTATGCAGTGCTGCAAGAGAGCCCAGGGACAGCTCAGACTTGATGCACACTGATGACATCACATATGATGTCACAGAGAGGGCGGAGGAAAAGGAGGAAGGAGAGAACAATCACAAAGCCCATACTGAGAAGTCCTTGGAGAAAGTGCCCATTGTAAGTCGGTGCCAGGGACTCCGCCGCTGCACAGTGACAGGCACCTGGCGGAATCTAAAGCGGGACAAAGAGTGAAGTGGTGAGTTTTGACTGTCCTCTTACTTACAGAGTGGGTCTGCAAGAGAACAATACTCTGGCCCCAGCAGCTGGGCCTGAAGCACAAAGTCTTATCTTATTGTGGGAGTGACAGATCCTGCCTTGTGTACCCCCTTCCCATCTCCTGCACCCCTACCCAATCTCCTGCCTCCTGTGCCCCCTACCCAATCTCCTGCCTCCTGTGCCCCCTACCCAATCTCCTGCCTCCTGTGCCCTCTACCCAATCTCCAGCCTTCTGCGTAGGGTTGCCAGGTGTCCAGTATTGAACCGTACTATCCTGTATTTGGACACACTGATCAGTAAAAAATTAAGAGATAATACTGGACATGTATGTGTGTTCGGTATTACCTCTCTGGACATTAGTGACCTGACAGGCTGGGGCTGTGGGACTTCCCCTAGCAGGGAGCTGGGCAGCTTCCACCATACAGCAGTAACTAATGAGGTGTCAGGAGCCTGGGGGTGGGGCCAAGGAGAGGAGAAAACCACATGGAGCAGAATGTGCGTCGCAAGCATGTAGATAATAGCACCTCCAGTATTTTTGGGGAAGCCACCTGGCAATCTGCCTCGTATGCCCCCCTCCCGCACTCGGTGCGCCCGCGCACCCCCTCCCACACTCGGCGTGCGCCCCCTCCTGCACTCACCGCCTGTGTGTATCCCCCACCGCCTCTAACCCCCACCTCACCGCCTGTGTGTATACCCCCCGCCTCTAACCCCCACCTCACCGCCTGTGTGTATACCCCCCTGCCTCTAACCCCCACCTCACCGCCTGTGTATACCCCCTCGCCTCTAACCCCCCATCTCACCGCCTGTCTGTATACCCCCCGCCTCTAACCCCCACCTCACCGCCTGTCTGTATACCCCACCGCCTCTAACTCCCACCTCACCGCCTGTCTGTATACCCCCCCGCATCTAACCCCCACCTCACTGCCTGTCTGTATACCCCCCCGCCTCTAAACCCCCGCCTCTAACCCCCACCTCAACGCCTGTCTGTATACCCCCCCCACCTGTAACCCCCACCTCACTGCCTGTCTGTATACCCCCCGCCTCTAACCCCCACCTCACCGCCTGTCTGTATAACCCCCGCCTCTAACCCCACCTCACCGCCTGTCTATATACCCCCCCGCCTCTAACCCCCGCCTCACCGCCTGTCTATATACCCCCCCGCCTCTAACCCCCGCCTCACCGCCTGTCTGTATACCCCCCCGCCTCACCGCCTGTCTGTATACCCCCCCGCCTCTAACCCCCACCTCACCGCCTGTCTGTATACCCCCCGCCTCTAACCCCCGCCTCACCGCCTCTAACCCCCGCCTCACCGCCTGTCTATACCCCCCCGCCTCACCGCCTGTCTGTATACCCCCCCGCCTCTAACCCCCGCCTCACCGCCTGTCTGTATACCCCCCCGCCTCTAACCCCCGCCTCACCGCCTGTCTGTATACCCCCCCGCCTCTAACCCCCGCCTCACCGCCTCTAACCCCCGCCTCACCGCCTGTCTATACCCCCCGCCTCACCGCCTGTCTGTATACACCCCCGCCTCACCGCCTGTCTGTATACCCCCCCGCCTCTAACCCCCGCCTCACCGCCTGTCTGTATACCCACCCGCCTCTAACCCCCGCCTCACCGCCTGTCTGTATACCCCCCGCCTCTAACCACCGCCTGTCTGTATACCCCCCCGCCTCTAACCCCCGCCTCACCGCCTGTCTATACCCCCCCGCCTCTAACCCCCGCCTCACCGCCTGTCTGTATACCCCCCCGCCTCTAACCCCCGCCTCACCGCCTGTCTGTATACCCCCCGCCTCTAACCCCCGCCTCACCGCCTGTCTGTATACCCCCCCGCCTCTAACCCCCGCCTCACTGCCTGTCTGTATACCCCCCCGCCTCTAACCCCCGCCTCACCGCCTGTCTGTATACCCCCCCGCCTCTAACCCCCGCCTCACCGCCTGTCTGTATACCCCCCCGCCTCTAACCCCCGCCTCACCGCCTGTCTGTATACCCCCCCGCCTCTAACCCCCGCCTCACCGCCTGTCTGTATACCCCCCCGCCTCTAACCCCCGCCTCACCGCCTGTCTGTATACCCCCCCGCCTCTAACCCCCGCCTCACCGCCTGTCTGTATACCCCCCGCCTCTAACCACCGCCTGTCTGTATACCCGCCCGCCTCTAACCCCCGCCTCACCGCCTGTCTGTATACCCCCCCACCTCTAACCCCCGCCTCACCGCCTGTCTGTATACCCCCCCGCCTCTAACCCCCGCCTCACCGCCTGTCTGTATACCCCCCCGCCTCTAACCCCCCCGCCTCTAACCCCCGCCTCACCGCCTGTCTGTATACCCCCCCGCCTCTAACCCCCGCCTCACCGCCTGTCTGTATACCCCCCCGCCTCTAACCCCCGCCTCACCGCCTGTCTGTATACCCCCCCGCCTCTAAACCCCGCCTCACCGCCTGTCTGTATACCCCCCCGCCTCTAAACCCCGCCTCACCGCCTGTCTGTATACCCCCCCGCCTCTAACCCCCGCCTCACCGCCTGTCTGTATACACGCCCGCCTCTAACCCCGCCTCACCGCCTGTCTGTATACACCCCCGCCTCTAACCCCCGCCTCACCGCCTGTCTGTATACACCCCCGCCTCACCGCCTGTCTGTATACCCCCCGCCTCTAACCCCCGCCTCACCGCCTGTCTGTATACCCCCCCGCCTCTAACCCCCGCCTCACCGCCTGTCTGTATACCCCTCGCCTCCCGCCTCACCGCCTGTCTGTATACGCCCCCGCCTCTAACCCCGGCCTCACCGCCTGTCTGTATACGCCCCCGCCTCTAACCCCGGCCTCACCGCCTGTCTGTATACCCCCCGCCTCTAACCACCGCCTGTCTGTATACCCCCCGCCTCTAACCACCGCCTGTCTGTATACCCCCCCCGCCTCTAACCCCCGCCACACCGCCTGTCTGTATACCCCCCCGCCTCACCGCCTGTTTGTATACTCTCCCGCCTTTAAGCCCCACCTGACCGCCTGTCTGTTTACCCCCCCGCCTCTAACCCCCGCCTCATCGCCTGTCTGTATACCCCCCGCCTCTAACCCCCGCCTCACAGCCTGTCTGTATACCCCCCCGCCTCTAACCCCCGCCTCACCGCCTGTCTGTATACCCCCCTGCCTCTAACCCCCGCCTCACCACCTGTTTGTATACCCCCCGCCCTAACCCCCGCCTCACCGCCTGTCTGTATACCCCCCGCCTCTAACCCCCGCCTCACTGCCTGTCTGTATACCCCCCGCCTCACCGCCTGTCTGTATACCCCCCCGCCTTTAAGCCCCAGCTGACCGCCTGTCTGTATACCCCCCCGCCTCTAACCCCCGCCTCATCACCTGTCTGTATACCCCCCGCCTCTAACCCCCGCCTCACAGCCTGTCTGTATACCCCCCCGCCTCTAACCCCCGCCTCACCGCCTGTCTGTATACCCCCCTGCCTCTAACCCCCGCCTCACCACCTGTTTGTATACCCCCCGCCTCTAACCCCCGCCTCACCGCCTGTCTGTATACCCCCCGCCTCTAACCCCCGCCTCACTGCCTGTCTGTATACCCCCCGCCTCACTGCCTGTCTGTATACCCCCCGCCTCACTGCCTGTCTGTATACCCCCCGCCTCACTGCCTGTCTGTATACCCCCCGCCTCACTGCCTGTCTGTATACCCCCCGCCTCACCGCCTGTCTGTATACCCCCCTCCTCACCGCCTGTCTGTATACCCCCCTCCTCACCGCCTGTCTGTATACCCCCCGCCTCACCGCCTGTCTGTATACCCCCCGCCTCACCGCCTGTCTGTATACCTCCCCCGCCTCTAACCCCCGCCTCACCGCCTGTCTGTATACCCCCCGTTTCACCGCCTGTCTGTATACCCCCCGCCTTTAACCCCCGCCTCACCGCCTGTCTGTATACCCCCCGCCTCACTGCCTGTCTGTATACCCCCCCCCCCGCCTCTAACCCCGGCCTCACCGCCTGTCTGTATACCCCCCGCCTCTAACCACCGCCTGTCTGTATACCCCCCCCGCCTCTAACCCCCGCCTCACCGCCTGTCTGTATACCCCCCCGCCTCACCGCCTGTCTGTATACCCCCCCGCCTTTAAGCCCCACCTGACCGCCTGTCTGTATACCCCCCCTGCCTCTAACCCCCGCCTCATCGCCTGTCTGTATACCCCCCGCCTCTAACCCCCGCCTCACAGCCTGTCTGTATACCCCCCCGCCTCTAACCCCCGACTCACCGCCTGTCTGTATACCCCCCTGCCTCTAACCCCCGCCTCACCGCCTGTCTGTCTACCCCCCCGTCTCACCGCCTGTCTGTATACCCCCCTGCCTCTAACCCCCGCCTCACCACCTGTTTGTATACCCCCCGCCTCTAACCCCCGCCTCACCGCCTGTCTGTATACCCCCCGCCTCTAACCCCCGCCTCACTGCCTGTCTGTATACCCCCCGCCTCACTGCCTGTCTGTATACCCCCCGCCTCACTGCCTGTCTGTATACCACCCGCCTCACTGCCTGTCTGTATACCCCCCGCCTCACCGCCTGTCTGTATACCCCCCGCCTCACCGCCTGTCTGTATACCCCCCTCCTCACCGCCTGTCTGTATACCCCCCGCCTCACCGCCTGTCTGTATACCCCCCGCCTCACCGCCTGTCTGTATACCTCCCCCGCCTCTAACCCCCGCCTCACCGCCTGTCTGTATACCCCCCGTTTCACCGCCTGTCTGTATACCCCCCCGCCTTTAACCCCCGCCTCACCGCCTGTCTGTATACCCCCCGCCTCACTGCCTGTCTGTATAGCCCCCCCCCGCCTCTAACCCCGGCCTCACCGCCTGTCTGTATACCCCCCGCCTCTAACCACCGCCTGTCTGTATACCCCCCCCGCCTCTAACCCCCGCCTCACCGCCTGTCTGTATACCCCCCCGCCTCACCGCCTGTCTGTATACCCCCCCGCCTTTAAGCCCCACCTGACCGCCTGTCTGTATACCCCCCTGCCTCTAACCCCCGCCTCATCGCCTGTCTGTATACCCCCCGCCTCTAACCCCCGCCTCACAGCCTGTCTGTATACCCCCCCGCCTCTAACCCCCGACTCACCGCCTGTCTGTATACCCCCCTGCCTCTAACCCCCGCCTCACCGCCTGTCTGTATACCCCCCCGCCTCACCGCCTGTCTGTATAACCCCCTGCCTCTAACCCCTGCCTCACCGCCTGTCTGTATACCCCCCGCCTCACCGCCTGTCTGTATACCCCCCCGCCTCTAACCCCCACCTCACCGCCTGTCTGTATACCCCCCGCCTCACCGCCTGTCTGTATACCTCCCCGCCTCACCGCCTGTCTGTATACCCCCCCGCCTCTAACCCCCGCCTCACCGCCTGTCTGTATACCCCCCTGCCTCACCGCCTGTCTGTATACCCCCGCCTCACCGCCTGTCTGTATACCCCCCAGCCTCTAACCCCCGCCTCACCGCCTGTCTGTATACCCCCCCGCCTTACCGCCTGTCTGTATACCTCCCCACCTCACCGCCTGTCTGTATACCCCGCCGCCTCTAACCCCCACCTCACCGCCTGTCTGTATACCCCCCCGCCTCTAACCCCTGCCTCACCGCCTGTCTGTATACCCCCCCGCCTCTAACCCCCGCCTCACCGCCTGTCTGTATACCCCCCACCTCACCGCCTGTCTGTATACCCCCCCGCCTCTAACCCCCGCCTCACCGCCTGTCTGTATACCCCCCGCCTCTAACCCCCGCCTCACAGCCTGTCTGTATACCCCCCCGCCTCTAACCCCCGCCTCACAGCCTGTCTGTATACCCCCCCGCCTCTAACCCCCGCCTCACCGCCTGTCTGTATACCCCCGCCTCTAACCACCGCCTGTCTGTATACCCCCCCGCCTCTAACCCCGGCGTCACCGCCTGTCTGTATACCCCCCGCCTCTAACCACCGCCTGTCTGTATACCCCCCCGCCTCTAACCCCCGCCTGTCTGTATACCCCCCCGCCTCACCGCCTGTCTGTATACCCGCCCGCCTCTAACCCCCGCCTCACCGCCTGTCTGTATACCCCCCCGCCTCTAACCCCCGCCTCACCGCCTGTCTGTATACCCCCCGCCTCACCGCCTGTCTGTATACCCCCCGCCTTTAAGCCCCACCTGACCGCCTGTCTGTATACCCCCCCGCCTCTAACCCCCGCCTCACCGCCTGTCTGTATACCCCCCGCCTCTAACCCCCGCCTCACAGCCTGTCTGTATACCCCCCCGCCTCTAACCCCCACCTCACCGCCTGTCTGTATACCCCCCTGCCTCTAACCCCCGCCTCCCCGCCTGTCTGTATACCCCCCCGCCTCACCGCCTGTCTGTATACCCCCCCGCCTCTAACCCCCGCCTCACCGCCTGTCTGTATATCCCCCCGCCTCACTGCCTGTGTATACCCCCCCGCCTCACCGCCAGTCTGTTTACCCCCCCGCCTCACCGCCTGTCTGTATACCCCCCGCCTCTAACCCCCGCCTCACCGCCTGTCTGTATACCTCCCCGCCTCACCGCCTGTCTGTATACCCCCCGCCTCTAACCCCCGCCTCACCGCCTGTCTGTATACCCCCCCCGCCTCACCGCCTGTCTGTATACCCCCCCACCTCACCGCCTGTCTGTATACCCCCCCGCCTCTAACCCCCACCTCACCGCCTGTCTGTATACCCCCCCGCCTCTAACCCCCACCTCACTGCCTGTCTGTATACCCCCCGCTTCACCGCCTGTCTGTATACCCCCCGCCTCACTGCCTGTCTGTATACCCCCATGGCTCACTGCCTGTCTGTATACCCCCCGCCTCTAACCCCCGCTTCACCGCCTGTCTGTATACCCCCCCGCCTCTAACCCCCGCCTCACTGCCTGTCTGTATACCCCCCCGCCTCTAACCCCCCGCCTCACCGCCTGTCTGTATACCCCCCCGCCTCTAACTCCCGCCTCACCGCCTGTCTGTATACCCCCCCGCCTCTAACCCCCGCCTCACCGCCTGTCTGTATACCCCCCCGCCTCTAACCCCCGCCTCACCGCCTGTCTGTATACCCCCCCGCCTCTAACCCCCGCCTCACCGCCTGTCTGTATACCCCCCCGCCTCTAACCCCCGCCTCACCGCCTGTCTGTATACCCCCCGCCTCTAACCCCCGCCTCACCGCCTGTCTGTATACCCCCCCGCCTCTAACCCCCGCCTCACCGCCTGTCTGTATACCCCCCCGCCTCTAACCCCCGCCTCACCGCCTGTCTGTATACCCCCCCGCCTCTAACCCCCGCCTCACCGCCTGTCTGTATACCCCCCGCCTCTAACCCCCGCCTCACCGCCTGTCTGTATACCCCCCCGCCTCTAACCCCCGCCTCACCGCCTGTCTGTATACCCCCCCGCCTCTAACCCCCGCCTCACCGCCTGTCTGTATACCCCCCCGCCTCTAACCCCCGCCTCACCGCCTGTCTGTATACCCCCCCGCCTCTAACCCCCGCCTCACCGCCTGTCTGTATACCCCCCCGCCTCTAACCCCCGCCTCACCGCCTGTCTGTATACCCCCCGCCTCTAACCCCCGCCTCACCGCCTGTCTGTATACCCCCCCGCCTCTAACCTCCGCCTCACCGCCTGTCTGTATACCCCCCCGCCTCTAACCCCCGCCTCACCGCCTGTCTGTATACCCCCCCGCCTCTAACCCCCGCCTCACCGCCTGTCTGTATACCCCCCCGCCTCTAACCCCCGCCCCACCGCCTGTCTGTATACCCCCCCGCCTCTAACCCCCGCCTCACCGCCTGTCTGTATACCGCCCCGCCTCTAACCCCCGCCTCACCGCCTGTCTGTATACCCCCCCGCCTCTAACCCCCGCCTCACCGCCTGTCTGTATACCCCCCCGCCTCTAACCCCCGCCTCACCGCCTGTCTGTATACCCCCCCGCCTCTAACCCCCGCCTCACCGCCTGTCTGTATACCCCCCCGCCTCTAACCCCCGCCTCACCGCCTGTCTGTATACCCCCCCGCCTCTAACCCCCGCCTCACCGCCTGTCTGTATACCCCCCCGCCTCTAACCCCCGCCTCACCGCCTGTCTGTATACCCCCCCGCCTCTAACCCCCGCCTCACCGCCTGTCTGTATACCCCCCCGCCTCTAACCCCCGCCTCACCGCCTGTCTGTATACCCCCCCGCCTCTAACCCCCGCCTCACCGCCTGTCTGTATACCCCCCCGCCTCTAACCCCCGCCTCACCGCCTGTCTGTATACCCCCCCGCCTCTAACCCCCGCCTCACCGCCTGTCTGTATACCCCCCCGCCTCTAACCCCCGCCTCACCGCCTGTCTGTATACCCCCCCGCCTCTAACCCCCGCCTCACCGCCTGTCTGTATACCCCCCCGCCTCTAACCCCCGCCTCACCGCCTGTCTGTATACACGCCCGCCTCTAACCCCGCCTCACCGCCTGTCTGTATACCCCCCCGCCTCTAACCCCCGACTCACCGCCTGTCTGTCTACCCCCCCGCCTCACCGCCTGTCTGTCTACACCCCCGCCTCACCGCCTGTCTGTATACCCCCCCGCCTCACCGCCTGTCTGTATACCCCCCCGCCTCTAACCCCCGACTCACCGCCTGTCTGTCTACCCCCCCGCCTCACCGCCTGTCTGTCTACACCCCCGCCTCACCGCCTGTCTGTATACCCCCCCGCCTCACCGCCTGTCTGTATACCCCCCCGCCTCTAACCCCCGACTCACCGCCTGTCTGTCTACCCCCCCGCCTCACCGCCTGTCTGTCTACACCCCCGCCTCACCGCCTGTCTGTATACCCCCCCGCCTCACCGCCTGTCTGTATACCCCCCGCCTCTAACCCCCGCCTCACCGCCTGTCTGTATACCCCCCGCCTCTAACCCCCGCCTCACAGCCTGTCTGTATACCCCCCCGCCTCTAACCCCCACCTCACCGCCTGTCTGTATACCCCCCTGCCTCTAACCCCCGCCTCCCCGCCTGTCTGTATACCCCCCCGCCTCACCGCCTGTCTGTATACCCCCCCGCCTCTAACCCCCGCCTCACCGCCTGTCTGTATATCCCCCCGCCTCACTGCCTGTGTATACCCCCCCGCCTCACCGCCAGTCTGTTTACCCCCCCGCCTCACCGCCTGTCTGTATACCCCCCGCCTCTAACCCCCGCCTCACCGCCTGTCTGTATACCTCCCCGCCTCACCGCCTGTCTGTATACCCCCCGCCTCTAACCCCCGCCTCACCGCCTGTCTGTATACCCCCCCGCCTCACCGCCTGTCTGTATACCCCCCCACCTCACCGCCTGTCTGTATACCCCCCCGCCTCTAACCCCCACCTCACCGCCTGTCTGTATACCCCCCCGCCTCTAACCCCCACCTCACTGCCTGTCTGTATACCCCCCGCTTCACCGCCTGTCTGTATACCCCCCGCCTCACTGCCTGTCTGTATACCCCCATGGCTCACTGCCTGTCTGTATACCCCCCCGCCTCTAACCCCCGCCTCACTGCCTGTCTGTATACCCCCCCGCCTCTAACCCCCGCCTCACCGCCTGTCTGTATACCCCCCCGCCTCTAACTCCCGCCTCACCGCCTGTCTGTATACCCCCCCGCCTCTAACCCCCCGCCTCACCGCCTGTCTGTATACCCCCCCGCCTCTAACCCCCGCCTCACCGCCTGTCTGTATACCCCCCCGCCTCTAACCCCCGCCTCACCGCCTGTCTGTATACCCCCCCGCCTCTAACCCCCGCCTCACCGCCTGTCTGTATACCCCCGCCTCTAACCCCCGCCTCACCGCCTGTCTGTATACCCCCCCGCCTCTAACCCCCGCCTCACCGCCTGTCTGTATACCCCCCCGCCTCTAACCCCCGCCTCACCGCCTGTCTGTATACCCCCCGCCTCTAACCCCCGCCTCACCGCCTGTCTGTATACCCCCCCGCCTCTAACCCCGCCTCACCGCCTGTCTGTATACCCCCCCGCCTCTAACCCCCGCCTCACCGCCTGTCTGTATACCCCCCCGCCTCTAACCCCGCCTCACCGCCTGTCTGTATACCCCCCGCCTCTAACCCCCGCCTCACCGCCTGTCTGTATACCCCCCCGCCTCTAACCCCCGCCTCACCGCCTGTCTGTATACCCCCCCGCCTCTAACCCCCGCCTCACCGCCTGTCTGTATACCCCCCCCGCCTCTAACCCTCCGCCTCACCGCCTGTCTGTATACCCCCCCGCCTCTAACCCCGCCTCACCGCCTGTCTGTATACCCCCCCGCCTCTAACCCCCGCCTCACCGCCTGTCT
>NC_134490.1:36727374-36818968 GCF_040206685.1 Ascaphus truei
GAGCGGAGGGGGGGGGAGAGCGCGGAGCGGAGGGGGGGAGAGCGCGGGAGCGGAGGGAGGGGAGAGCGGTGGGAGCGGAGGGGGGGGAGAGCGCGGGAGCGGAGGGGGGGAGAGCGCGGGAGCGGAGGGGGGGGAGAGGGAGCGGAGGGGGGGGAGAGCGCGGGAGCGGGGGGGGAGAGCGCGGGAGCTGAGGGGGGGAGAGCGCAGGAGGAGGAGGGGGGGGAGAGCGCGGGAGAGGAGGGCGGGGGAGAGCGCGGGAGAGGAGGGGGGGGGAGAGCGCGGGAGAGGAGGGGGGGGGAGAGCGCGGAGAGGAGGGGGGGAGAGCGCGGGAGAGGAGGGGGGGGGAGAGCGCGGGAGCGGAGGGGGGGGGAGAGCGCGGGAGCGGAGAGGGGGGGAGAGCGCGGGAGCGGAGGGGGGGGAGAGCGCGGGAGCGGAGGGGGGGAGAGCGCGGGAGCGGAGGGGGGGGAGAGCGCGGGAGCGGAGAGGGGGGGAGAGCGCGGGAGCGGAGGGGGGGAGAGCGCGGAGCGGAGGGGGGGTGAGAGCGCGGGAGCGGAGGGGGGGAGAGCGCGGGAGCGGAGGGGGGGGAGAGCGCGGGAGCGGAGGGGGGGGAGAGCGCGGGAGCGGAGGGGGGGGGAGAGCGCGGGAGCGGAGGGGGGGGGAGAGCGCAGAAGCGGGAGCGGAGGGGGAGAGAGCGCGGAGCGGGGGGGTGGGAGAGCGCGGGAGCGGAGGGGGGGAGAGCGCGGGAGCGGAGGGGGGGGGAGAGCGCGGGAGCGGAGGGGGGGGGAGCGCGCGGGAGTGGAGGGGGGGGAGAGCGCGGGAGCGGAGGGATGAGCGCGGGAGCGGAGGGGGGGAGAGCGCGGGAGCGGAGGGGACGGAGAGGCGCGGGAGCGGAGGGGGGGAGAGCGCGGGAGCGGAGGGGGGGAGAGCGTGGGGAGCGGAGGAGGGGGGGGAGAGGCGCGGGAGCGGGGGGGGGAGAGCGTGGGAGCGGAGGAGGGGGGGAGAGCGCGGGAGCGGAGGAGGGGGGAAAGCGCGGGAGCGGAGGAGGGGGGGAGAGCGCGGGAGCGTAGGGGGAGGGCGCGGGAGCGGAGGAGAGGGGAGAGTGCGGGAGCGGAGGGAGAGCGCGGGAGCGGAGGGAGAGCGCGGGAGCGGAGGGGGGGGGAGAGCGCGGGAGCGGAGGGGGGAGAGAGCGGGGCGGGGGGGGGAGGCGGAGGGGGGGGGAGAGCGCGGGAGCGGAGGGGGGGGGAGAGCGCGGGAGCGGAGGGGGGGGAGCGGGAGCGGAGGGGGGGAGCGCGGGAGCGGAGGGGGGGGAGAGCGCGGGGAGCGGAGGGGGGGGGGAGAGCGCGGGAGCGGAGGGGGGGGGGAGAGCGCGGGAGCGGAGGGGGGGAGAGCGCGGGAGCGGAGGAGGGGGGGGAGAGCGCGGGAGCGGAGGAGGGGGGGAGAGCGCGTGGGAGCGGAGGGGGGGAGAGCGCGGGAGCGGAGGGGGGGAGAGCGCGGGAGCGGAGGGGGGGGAGAGGGAGCGGAGGGGGGGAGAGCGCGGGAGCGGGGGGGAGAGCGCGGGAGCTGAGGGGGGGGAGAGCGCAGGAGAGGAGGGGGGGGATGAGCGCGGGAGAGGAGGGCGGGGAGAGCGCGGGAGAGGAGGGGGGGGAGAGCGCGGGAGAGGAGGGGGGGGAGAGCGGAGGGGACGGGAGAGGAGGGGGGGGAGAGCGCGGGAGAGGAGGGGGGGGAGAGCGCGGGAGCGGAGGGGGGGGGAGAGCGCGGGAGCGGAGAGGGGGGGAGAGCGCGGGAGCGGAGGGGGGGGAGAGCGCGGGAGCGGAGGGGGGGGAGAGCGCGGGAGCGGAGGGGGGGAGAGCGCGGGAGCGGAGAGGGGGGAGAGCGCGGGAGCGGAGGGGGGGAGAGCGCGGGAGCGGAGGGGGGGGGGAGAGCGCGGGAGCAGAGGGGGGGGGAGAGCGCGGGAGCGGAGGGGGGGGGGAGAGCGCGGAGCGGAGGGGGGGGAGAGCGCGGGAGCGGAGGGGGGGGGAGAGCGCGGGAGCGGAGGGGGGGGGAGAGCGCAGAAGCGGGAGCGGAGGGGAGAGCGCGGGAGCGGGGGGTGGGAGAGCGCGGGAGCGGAGGGGGGGAGAGCGCGGGAGCGGAGGGGGGGGGGAGAGCGCGAGGGAGCGGAGGGGGGGGGAGCGCGCGGGAGTGGAGGGGGGGAGAGCGCGGGAGCGGAGGGAGAGCGCGGGAGCGGAGGGGGGGAGAGCGCGGGAGCGGAGGGGACGGAGAGCGCTGGGAGCGGAGGGGGGGAGAGCGCGGGAGCGGAGGGGGGGAGAGCGTGGGAGCGGAGGAGGGGGGGGGAGAGCGCGGGAGCGGGGGGGGGAGAGCGTGGGAGCGGAGGAGGGGGGGGAGAGCGCGGGAGCGGAGGAGGGGGGAAAGCGCGGGAGCGGAGGAGGGGGGAGAGCGCGGGAGCGTAGGGGGAGGGCGCGGGAGCGGAGGAGAGGGGAGAGTGCGGGAGCGGAGGGAGAGCGCGGGAGCGGAGGGAGAGCGCGGGAGCGGAGGGGGGGGGGAGGAGCGCGGGAGCGGGAGGGGGGGAGAGAGCGCGGGAGCGGAGGGGGGGAGCGGGAGCGGAGGGGGGGGGGAGAGCGCGGGAGCGGAGGGGGGGGAGAGCGCGGGAGCGGAGGGGGGGGGAGAGCGCGGGAGCGGAGGGGGGGAGCGGGAGCGGAGGGGGGGGGAGAGCGCGGGAGCGGAGGGGGGGGAGAGCGCGGGAGCGGAGGGGGGGGGAGAGCGCGGGAGCGGAGGGGGGGAGAGCGCGGGAGCGGAGGAGGGGGGGAGAGCGCGGGAGCGGAGGAGGGGGGGAGAGCGCGGGAGCGGAGGAGGGGGGGAGAGCGCGGGAGCGGAGGAGGGGGGGAGAGCGCGGGACCGGAGGAGGGGGGGGGGGGAGCGCGGGAGCGGAGAAGGGGGGGAGAGCGCGGGAGCGGAGGGGGGGGAGAGCGCGGGAGCGAGGGGGGGAGAGAGCGCGGAGCGGAGGGGGGGAGAGCGCGGGAGCGGAGGGGGGGAGAGGCGCGGGAGCGGAGGGGGGGGGAGAGCGCGGGGAGCGGAGGGGGGGGAGAGCGCGGGAGCGGAGGGGGGGAGAGCGCGTGGAGCGGAGGGGGGGAGAGTGCGGGAGCGGAGGGGGGGAGAGCGCGGGAGCGGAGGGGGGGGAGAGCGCGGGAGAGGAGGGGGGGGAGGGAGCGGCGGGGGAGAGCGCGGGAGGGAGGGGGGGGGGAGAGCGCGGGAGAGGAGGGGGGGGGAGAGCGCGGGGAGAGGCGGAGGGGGGGGGAGGAGCGCGAGAGCGGGGGGGGGGAGAGCGCGGGAGCGGAGGGGGGGAGAGCGCGGGAGCGGAGGGGGGGGGGAGAGCGCGGGAGCGGAGGGGGGGGAGAGCGCGTGAGCGGAGGGGGGGAGAGAGCGTGAGCGGAGGGGGGGAGAGCGCGTGAGCGGAGGGGGGGAGAGCGCGGGAGCGGAGGGGGGGGGGAGAGCGCGGGAGCAGAGGGGGGGAGAGAGCGCGGGAGCGAAGGGGGGGAGGGAGAGCGCGGGAGCAGAGGGGGGGAGAGAGCGCGGGAGCGGAGGGGGGGGGAGCGCGCGGGAGCTGAGGGGGGGAGAGCGCGGGAGCGGAGGGGGGGAGAGCGCGGGAGCGGAGGGGGGGAGAGCGGGGGAGCAAGGGGGGAGGAGAGCGCGGGAGCGGAGGGGGGGAGAGCGCGGGAGCGGAGGGGGGCACAGCGCGTGAGCGGAGGGGGGGGACAGCGCGGGGAGCGGAGGGGGGGAGAGAGCGCAGGAGAGGAGGGGGGGAGAGCGCGAGAGCGGAGGGGGGAGGAGAGCACGGGAGCGGAGGGCGGGGGAGAGAGCGCGGGAGCGGAGGGGGGGGAGAGCGCGGAGAGATGGGGGGGAGAGCGCGGGAGCGGAGGGGGGGGAGAGCGCGGGAGCGGAGGGGGGGGAGAGCGCGGGAGCGGAGGGGGGGAGAGCGCGGGAGCGGAGGGGGGGAAGAGCGCAGGAGAGGAGGGGGTGGAGAGCGCGGGAGAGGAGGGCGGGGAGAGAGCGCGGGAGAGATGGGGGGGAGAGCGCGGGAGCGGAGGGGGGGGAGAGCGCGGGAGCGGAGGGGGGGGAGAGCGCGGGAGCGGAGGGGGGGGAGAGCGCGGGAGCGGAGGGGGGGGAGAGCGCGGGAGCGGAGGGGGGGAGAGCGCGGGAGCGGAGGGGGGGACAGCGCGGGAGCGGAGGGGGGGAGAGAGCGCGGGAGCGCAGGGGGGGAGAGCGGGGGAGCAAGGGGGAGGAGAGCACGGGAGCGGAGGGGGGGGAGGAGCGCAGGAGCGGAGGGGGGGAGAGCGCAGGAGCGGAGGGGGGGAGAGCGCGGGAGCGGAGGGGGGGAGAGCGCGGGAGCGAGGGGGGGGAGAGCGCGGGAGCGGAGGGGGGGAGGAGCGCGTGGGAGCGGAGGGGGGGAGAGCGCGGGAGCGGAGGGGGGGAGAGCGCGGGAGCGGAGGGGGGGGAGAGGGAGCGGAGGGGGGGAGAGCGCGGGAGCGGGGGGGAGAGCGCGGGAGCTGAGGGGGGGAGAGCGCAGGAGAGGAGGGGGGGGAGAGCGCGGGAGAGGAGGGCGGGGGAGATAGCGCGGGAGAGATGGGGGGGAGAGCGCGGGGAGAGGAGGGGGGGGGAGAGCGCGGGAGAGGAGGGGGGGGAGAGCGCGGGAGAGGAGGGGGGGGAGAGCGCGGGAGAGGAGGGGGGAGAGCGCGGGAGAGGAGGGGGGGAGAGCGCGAGAGCGGAGGGGGGGAGAGCGCGGGAGCGGAGGGGGGGGAGAGCGCGGGAGCGGAGGGGGGGGAGAGCGCGGTGAGCGGAGGGGGGGGAGAGCGCGGGAGCGGAGGGGGGGGGGGAGAGCGCGGGAGCGGAGTGGGGGCGGAGAGCGCGGGAGCGGAGGGGGGAGAGAGCGCGGGAGCGGAGGGGGGAGAGAGCGCGGGAGCGGAGGGGGGGAGCGGAGGGGGGGAGAGCGCGGGAGCGGAGGGGGGGGGAGAGCGCGGGGGAGCAAGGGGGGAGGAGAGCACGGGAGCGGAGGGGGGGAGAGCGCGGGAGCGGAGGGGGAGAGCGAGGGAGCGGAGGGGGGGGGAGAGCGCGGGGAGCGGAGGGGGGGGAGAGCGCGGGAGCGGAGGGGGGGAGAGCGCGGGAGCGGAGGGGGGGGAGAGCGCGGGAGCGGAGGGGGGGGAGAGCGCGGGAGCGGAGGGGGGGGGAGAGCGCGGGAGCGGAGGGGGGGGGGAGAGCGCGGGAGCGGAGGGGGGGGAGAGAGCGGGAGCGGGGGGGGGGGGAGAGGCGCGGAGCGGAGGGGGGGAGAGAGCGCGGGAGGGGGGGGAGAGCGCGGGAGCGGGGGAGCAAGGGGGGAGGAGAGCACGGGAGCTGAGGGGGGAGGAGCGCGGGGAGCGGAGAGGGGGGGAGAGCGCGGGAGCGGAGAGGGGGGGAGAGCGCGGGAGCGGAGGGGGGAGAGCGCGGGGAGCGGAGGGGGGGGAGAGCGCGGAGCGGAGGGGGGGGGAGAGCGCGGGAGCGGAGGGGGGGGAGAGCGCGGGAGCGGAGAGGGGGGAGAGCGCGGGAGCGGAGGGGGGGGGAGAGCGCGGGAGCGGAGGGGGGGAGAGCGCGGGAGCGGAGGGGGGGGGAGAGCGCGGGAGCGGAGAGCGCGGGAGCGGAGGGGGGGGAGAGCGTGGGAGCGGAGGGGGGGGAGAGCGCGAGCGGAGGGGGGGGAGAGCGCGGAGCGGAGGGGGGGGAGAGCGCGGAAGCGGGAGCGGAGGGTGAGAGCGCGGGAGGCGGGGGGGGGGGAGAGCGCGGGAGCGGAGGGGGGGGGAGAGCGCGGGAGTGGAGGGGGGGGAGAGTGCGGGAGTGGAGGGGGGGAGAGTGCGGGAGCGGAGGGAGAGCGCAGGAGTGGAGGGGGGGAGAGTGCGGGAGCGGAGGGATGAGCGCGGGGAGCGGAGGGGGGGAGAGCGCGGGGGACGGAGAGCGCGGGAGCGGAGGGGGGGAGAGCGCGGGGACGGAGAGCGCGGGAGCGGAGGGGGGGAGAGCGCGGGAGCGGAGGGGGGGAGAGCGCGGGAGCGGAGGGGGGGAGAGCGCGGGAGCGGAGGGGGGGAGAGCGCGGGAGCGGAGGGGGGGAGAGCGCGGGAGCGGAGGGGGGGGAGAGCGCGGGAGCGGGGGGGGAGAGCGCGGGAGCGGAGGAGGGGGGGAGAGCGTGGGAGCGGAGGAGGGGGGGAGAGCGCGGGAGCTGAGGAGGGGGGAAAGCGCGGGAGCGGAGGAGGGGGGAGAGCGCGGGAGCGTAGGGGGAGGGCGCGGGAGCGAGGAGGGGGGAGAGCGCGGGAGCGTAGGGGGGAGAGCGCCGGAGCGGAGGAGGGGGGGAGAGCGCGGGAGCGGAGGAGAGTGCGGGAGCGGAGGGGGGAGAGCGCGGGAGCGGAGGGGGGGGAGAGCGCAGGAGCTGAGAAGGGGGGAGACGCGGGAGCGTAGGGGGAGGGCGTGGGAGCGAAGGAGAGGGAGAGCGCGGGAGCGGAGGAGGGGGGGAGAGCGCGGGAGCGGAGGGAGAGCGCGGGAGCGGAGGGGGGGGGAGAGCGCAGGAGCGGAGGGGGGGGAGAGAGCGCGGGAGCGGAGGGGGGGGAGAGAGCGCGGGAGCGGAGGGGGGGGGAGAGCGCGGGAACGGAGGGGGGGGGAGAGCGCGGGAACGGAGGGGGGGGAGCGGGAGCGGAGGGGGGGAGAGCGCGGGAGCGGAGGGGGGGGGAGAGCGCGAGAGCGGAGGGGGGGGGAGAGCGCGGGAGCGGAGGGGGGGGAGAGCGCGGGAGCGGAGGAGGGGGGGGAAGAGCGCGGGAGCTGAGGAGGGGGGGGAGAGCGCGGGAGCTGAGGAGGGGGGGAGAGCGCGGGAGCGGAGGAGGGGGGGGAGAGCGCGGGACCGGAGGAGGGGGGGGGGGGGAGCGCGGGAGCGGAGAAGGGGGAGAGCGCGGGAGCGGAGGAGGTGGGAAAGGCGCGGAGTGGAGAGGGGGGAAAGTGCGGGAGCGGAGGAGGGGGGGAGAGCGCGGGAGCGGAGGAGGGGGGGGAGAGCGCGGGAGCGGAGGAGGGGGGTGAGAGCGCGGGAGTGGAGGATTGGGGGAGAGCGCGGGAGCGGAGGAGGGGGGGAGAGCGCGGGAGCGGAGGAGGGGGGAGAGCGCGGGAGTGTAGGAAGGAGAGCGCGGAAGCAGAGCGGAGAGAGGGGGGGAAGGAGAGCAGAGGGGGGGGGAAGGAGAGCGCGGAAGCAGAGCGGAGGGGGGGAAGGAGAGCGCGGTAGCAGAGCGGAGGGGGGGGGAAGGAGAGCGCGGTAGCAGAGCGGAGGGGGGGGGAAGGAGAGCGTGGTAGCAGAGCGGAGGGGGGGAAGGAGAGCGCGGTAGCGGAGGGGGGGGGGAAGGAGAGCGCGGTAGCGGAGGGGGGGGAAGGAGAGCGCGGAAGCAGAGCGGAGGGGGAAGGAGAGCGTGGACGCAGTGCGGAGGGGGGGAGGAGAGCACAGACGCAGCGCGGAGGGGGGGAGGAGAGCGCGGAAGCAGAGCGGGAAGAGAGCGCAGAAGCAGAGCGGAGGGGAGGGAGGAGAGCGCGGAAGCAGAGCAGAGGGGAGGGAGGAGAGCGCGGAAGCAGAGCGGAGGGGGGGGTGAAGGAGAGCGCGGAAGCAGCACGGAGGGGAGGAGAAGAACGCGGAAGCAGCACGGAGGGGGGGAGGAGAGCGCGGACGCAGCACGGAGGGGGGGAGGAGAGCGCGGAAGCAGCACGGAGGGGGGGAGGAGAGCGCGGACGCAGCACGGAGGGGGGGAGGAGAGCGCGGACGCAGCACGGGAGGGGGGGAGGAGAACGCGGAAGCAGCACGGAGGGGGGGGAGAGCGCGGACGCAGCACGGCGAGGGGGGGAGGAGAGCGCGGACGCAGCACGGAGGGGAGGAGGAGAGCGCGGACGCAGCACGGGGGGGAGGAGAGCGCGGACGCAGCATGGAGGGGGGAGGAGAGCGCGGACGCAGCACGGAAAGGGGAGGAGCGCGGACGCAGCACGGAGGGGGGGAGGAGAGCGCGGACGCAGCACGGAGGGGGGAAGAGAGCGCGGACGCAGCACGGAGTGGGGGAGGAGAGCGCGGGACGCAGCACGGAGGGGGGGGGAGAGCACGAAGCATGGAGGCGGGAGGAGAGCGCGGACGCAGCACGGAGGGGGGGGGGGGGAGAGCGCTTGTGACAGGAGGGAGACGCCTACCCGTGAGCCTGAAAGACAGGGAAGCGCTTGTCATGGACGCTGTCCAGCATCTCCTGCATCCCGCACACGCAGTACTCCATCACCATATACGTGGGGCTCAGGTCAAGGGAGCCAACAGCAGAGACAAGGCACATATATAATACAGTATATACATATATAATACAAATGTATACACACACACACACACGTGATCATGGTCACTGAAAATATTAAGGGATTTTCACCTTACGGTTCCTTGAGAAGTAAGTTCCCAGTACTGTATTTGCAAATAATAGATAATTTTTATATTGCAATTTTTTTGAAAGGGGTTAAGAAATGCCAAGCTGAGAGACTATATATAATAATGTAGGAGATTTATGAAGATAAGAGAAAGTCACAGCACATTCCAAAGGGAGCCTGCTGGGTGACACTGCAGTGGGAGTGGGGCACCCGGTGGTTATTAAGCAGCACTGCAGCTTGATTTTAGTCAGCAGTCAGGCAAAGGGAAAACTGGGTCCTATCAAGAGTCACAAGTATACAAATTGTCACTTTTTAGCTTCCAAATGTCTTAAGTACAGGAATTCCCCCTAATCTACAGGCTTGTACACTACACATCAGAGGGCAATGAAGATGCTAACCCTTTTGCTTGCCAGGGAGGCCCATTGCTGGCCCCTCCCTCAGCAAAAACAAGAGTAGGAGCGCAGAGAGGGCAGGACGTTAGGAAAATGTTCCACATTTATTATTACACTTGTAACATAGAAACTTACAAATAATTACGGCTGCACGAACGGTATGGACCCCTCACAATTCCGACGTTAACCCGGCGAGTTCCACGTTAGCCTCTCTCCTCGACACCCCTCGGATAGCAAACCGGAAGTGAACCCGGTGAGCTGTCGTCAAGTCAGGCGGGCTGTCTCGCGAGAGTGTGCAGCTTAGCTAGGGCTGCACTCTCAATGAAAAAACGTCTTAAAAAAGGATCCAATTCCGGACTTGGTCTCACAACAGATGTATGTCAAGGCTGTGGAGACTGCAGCAATCCCTCTACGCGTTTCGCGCAAATTAGCGCTTCATCAGGAGGTGATGGGGCATGTCAGGATGTGTCCCTTTTATACAGGCAAACAACTCTCATTGACCCCATTGTTGAAAACATGTGTACACATTTAAAACAAATTGCTCTGATAGTTATAAGGTGTATCAATTACGCGGGTCTGTTTATGGGTCTTTGGGAAGGAGATTTTGTTTGGACAAATAATGGGTTTCGTCAATATCTGGTCTGTTATGGCAGGTATATAGACGATATCCTGATTATTTGGTCCGGGTCTATGGAACAATTGGAAGATTTCATTGTATTTCTCAATAGGAATGATCAAAAACATAGTTCTCAGTGGAGAGATTAATCCTATAGACAGCGTTTCCCAGATGGTGGGTCGCGACCCGGCACCGGGCCACAAAAGCAAAATGGCGGGTCACCTAAAAAAATGGCGAGGTTGCGCGGCGGCGGGAGAGACGCGTGACTTGTGATCTGGTTGCCATTTGAAGCAGATAGAGGCTGCATTAATATATAATGCAGGAATACCCTGCTCAACACCCAGGAGAGGGAAGACCAAACAGTATATATGGGGTGGTGCTCACAGGGAAAAGGTAACGATAAACTAAGACAGAAAAGAATCCCTATACTGTGGCACGAAAGGAACACCTAATTAAAACATCATTTTATTAAGTAACTTAAAATAAAACTGTTCGGGAACCACACATACAGAACACAAACTCTAATAAAACAATTATTGACATAAATGACAGGATTGGCACAGGACTGACAAATGACAGGATTGGCATACCCTAGAAGTCTGAGTGCTGTTGCTGCCCAGGGATGCAGTCTACGAAGCACTCAGACGGAACACAGGCCCACACCTCTCCGATGAGCCGGCATCACGGGATGGTGACGTCAGACGTACCCTACGTACGTTTCACCGTAACTGGCTTCATCGGGGGCCCCGCTCATCGGAGAGGTGTGGGTCTGTGTTCCGTCTGAGTGCTTCGTAGACTGCACCAGCACTCAGACTTCTAAGGTATGCCAATCCTGTCATTTATAACCTGTCCCTTTTAGCTACATCTAGCTTTAGTGGGCTGCCAGAGAGATACTTACCAGGGCAGCTCCCTCAGCTCAAGTGCTGCAGTTACTACACCTGCAGCTCTTAGGTGGGGACTCGTATATGCTAATTTGGATTAGCAATCAGCGACCTTTGGTACCTTGCCCTGTATAGCTGGGTTAGGCTCCTTTGGTTATACTAGCACCTCTGTGTCTGCCGCAGTGATATTGTTCATCTAGGCAGCACTCTGAGTGCTCATCCCCACCCATCATTTGACTAGAAGATGTTTATACAGGTTTCTATCTAGACTACACTTTGTCTGTTCAGGATATACTATATAGGCAGTACCCGCACTATTTATGTGATACACCAAGTCTAGTAACAGATATATATAATACTGCAATACAAGCACTTCAGCCCCACACCTCTTTGGTTCTTTTGTTTTTATTAGAGTTTGTGTTCTGTATGTGTGGTTCCCGAACAGTTTTATTTTAAGTTACTTAATAAAAATTATGTTTTTATTAGGGTGTTCCTTTCCTGCCACACTATAGAGATTCTTTTCTGTCTTAGTTTGCCATTTGAAGCTCCTTAGTAGTACATTCAATCAGTTTCATTGGGAAACATTCTGAGGTGCGGTGACGTGGAGACTGTAGGATCCGGGGTATCGCGAGAACACGCAACACCCGAAATTCACACCGTCGCGTTGTGGTGTCAGTGTGTCCCAGCGCGCGGGACGGACGCTCACTATCCCAAGAACCGAGTCTAGATCCTTGTACAACTGGTTACGCAAACTGAGCTGTGATCTTTTTATTTACTGGACTTCATATTCTCTACATGTAAGTTACTGCGTGCATTTTTATTGTATTTGTCAATACATTATGTTACCTATAGGCCAGTATAGGCGATAACATTTTTAGTGGGTCACGAAGGAGAAGTATAAAAATAACCGGGCCACGGAAAAAAAAAAGTTTGGGAAACGCTGCTATAGAAATAAATTTCTTGGATCTTAATCTAAAAGCGGTGGAACATCTTATTGTGACCAAAACCCATTTTAAAAAGGTAGATGCCAATTCCTACCTAGATTACACTAGTAATCACTCTGCCAAATGGCTCAATAATATACCTTATGGGCAATTCCTGAGGATTCGAAGGAATTGCTCGGAGCCTAGGGACTGTGAAGACCAATCTGAGGTCCTAAGACATAGATTTTTGGGGAAAGGTTACAATACAGATGTGATACAAAACTCCTTTAATAAGAGTCAACTTAGACCACGAAATATACTATTGATCCCAAAGACCAAAATGAAAACCCCCGAAGACAATAAAACACCAATGTTTATTGTAGATTTCTGTAAGCAGGAATCTAAGCTATGGAAAATAATTTATAAGCATTGGGATGTCCTCCTAATGGACCCTATTTTACGAACTAAGTTATCAGACAAACCCAAGGTAGTTTTCAGGAAGGCCAAAAATCTAAAAAGTATTTGGGCCCCCAGTGTTCTGAAGGAACCCAACATTCCGACCATAAATAGTAGGAACTTTCTGGGGAAATCAATTGGTAATTATCATTGTGGCAAATGTATTGTGTGTAGATACATGTCACAGGATAAGATTTTTGTGGACCATCAAACAGGGCAACAACATACAATTAGTTAATTTATCACATGTCAAACAAATTTTGTAGTTTACGCCATTGATTGCCCATGTAACAAATGTTATGTGGGGAAAACCATTCGACCTTTAAAAGGTGCGAATAGGTGAACATGTGAATGGCATCAAAAATGCCAAACACCTTGTAGAAAAGGGAAGAAAAATACAGAATCTAGCACAACATTTTCTGGATCACCATAATGGGTTAACAGAAGGTTTACGGTTTAGAGGATTTGAGGTGGTGGCTAGGGACATTAGGAAAGGCGATAGGGGATTGAAACTTCTCCAAAGAGAACAGTTTGGGATATATTCATTATGACGTAAAATACTGGGTGGGTTAAATGATAGAATAGAGCTTAACCCTTTTCTTAGATAGTTGATTACTGCCCGACTCGGTAATTGAAAATATATATCTGTGAAAATATATATCTGTTTTAATAAATAGGAATTAATAGTGTGTTTTGAGGTTAGCATTTTTAACGTTTATTGAAAGTTATTATAAAATAGTTTAAAGATTTGAACAGACTGTCAGGGTGATTGTCATTTTGAAATTACATTTATTTATTTTTAATTAAATATCAAATTATATTATATAAGAGGTTGGCCTATCTACGCTTTTCTAATTTAAGTAAATGTTGTAAGTAGTTATATGAATTTTAGCATAGATATGATAATAAACATTGTCAACCATAAGAGAAATAAAAATAGTAAATAAAAGTAGATTTAATAGGGTCTATATGGATATGTATATTATTCTAAAAGTGATTTCTTTGTCTTCACCCTTGTATTGTTCGCATTTCAATCACATCCAATAAGATTATGTGGTTGAGTATTAGAATGGAAGAGTCAGTGTGTTAGTAGTATGAGTTAGAGTAAGGGTGAGTATGAGAGTGATTGATTAGTAGAGTATGACGAGTGGGAGGGGGTTGTCTGTATGAGGAATAATAGGGAGTGAGTGTAGGTGTGTGATATTAGGTATAAGAGCGTGTAATATATATGGTTGATACTGCTAGTATTGTTTTTTTATGGTTTTATGGTCAGACATATTTTATGAATTTTAGTATGAGATATGTATAATATGTATCATGTGTTGTTTTTTAAGTGGTTGTATTATGTTGATATGTTATGTTAGTACTATGGTCAAGTGTTATCTGTGATAATCGATACACCTTATAACTATCAGAGCAATTTGTTTTAAATGTGTACACGTTTTCAACAATGGGGTCAATGAGAGATGTTTGCCTGTATATAAAGGGACACATCCCGACATGCCCCATCACCTCCTGATGAAGCACTAATTTGCACGAAACGCGTAGAGGATTGCTGCAGTGTCCACAGCCTTGACATACATCTGTTGTGAGACCAAGTCCGGAATTGGATCCTTCTTTAAGACGTTTTTTCATTGAGAGTGCAGCCCTAGCTAAGCTGCACACTCTCGCGAGACAGCCCGTCTGACTTGACAACTCACCGGGTTCACTTCCGGTTTGCTATCCGGCGGTGATCCGAGGGGTGTCGAGGAGAGAGACTAACGTGGAACTCGCAGTGTTAACGTCGGAATTGTGAGGGGTCCATACCGTTCGTGCAGCCGTAATTAATTGTAAGTTTCTATGTTACAAGTGTAATAATAAATGTGGAACATTTTCCTAACGTCCTGCCCTCTCTGCGCTCCTACTCTTGTTTTTGTATGATCTATGTCCCGGTTGATCACCGGAGAGCCTTGGAGCTGCGTGAGGAAGAGGACCTGGCAGAAAATTTGAAGTGGACGAACGAGCGCAGTCTCATACATCTGTGGAATTGTGGCCCGCTCTCAGCAACTCTGTTAATACAGCCGTCAGACCTGACACCAGGCTGTGAGCATTCCCGCCACCCTGACACCGTGCGACAGCTATGCTGCATGCCACCTTAGCACCGGTGGCCTGCTCATATAACCCCTGTGTGCACGGTGATCCCGTCACTGCTCACACAACTCCAAGGATATATCTTCTGTTTCTCCTCATTGTACAGAACGTCCACCAGCTGGATCACGTTCCGATGCCGCAGCCGACGCAGGAGCTGAATCTCCCTGAGGAAAGGAGGAGAAGCAGAAAAAACAGTCAGTCAGTCAGTGTGGCCGCGTGGGGACCGGAATGCTGTAGGCCAGGGGTGGGCAATTCCAGTGCTAAAAAGGCCACCAACACATCAGGTTTTCAGGATATCCCTGCTTCAGCACAGCTGGCTAAGTCAGAATGACTAAGCCACTGATTGACCTTCCAGTGCTGAAATAGAGATACACTGAAAACCTGACCTGTTGGTGACCCTTGAGGACTGGAGTTGCCCAACCCCTGCCGTAAATGCACAGATTTCCCCTTGCACCTCAAACAGCAAAAATACCCCAAGAGAGCATGGGGGGCAGGAGGGATGAAGAGGGTAAGACACAAACACACAGTGCGCTCCCCAACACCTTATCTAACATAATTTCCATATCTTTCACAAACATGCACCAAACTCATCCTGGCACCGGTGGGGGGCTGTCACTGCCAGCACATCAACAAGCACAGGAATATCAGAGGGACTGTCACCAATTGACAACCAGATGGATTTGCAACACGGAATAAAATGTGAAGCAGCACGCTGCGGCACTGAAGGGTTAAAGAAGCAGTGTCAGTTACACTGCCCAACGACAATTTACAGCAAATAAAAATACCAGTTTGAGCACATTTACATGTCAGACAGGTCCGTAATCCTGCCTTTCCCCATAATTACCATGCATGCAGTGCTGCCAGGGATTCTGGGTAATGACATGCAAATGAGCATACAGCGAGTCACTTTTTGCTTCTTGTACATGGATCCCTATAAGCTTATGCCTGCCACATTACACCGGCTTTTCAGCACAGCATGGGTTAAATATGTGCATGGTCAGCAAACCTGCTCAGAGACGGCTATTTCAACCTTTTGGGTATCAGTGTGAAGGCTGGTCACTGACCGAGTGCTCATTTGCATGTCACTACCCAGAATCCCTGGCTGCAGTGGAAGCATTGCATGCGTAGTAATTCGTGGGCAGGTAAATGGCAGATGAGGTTTAATACAGATAAATGTAAGGTTATGCATTTGGGAAGCAGGAATAAACAGGCGACTTACAAATTAAATGGGGATAAATTGGGGGAATCCTTGATGGAGACGGATTTAGGAGTGCTTGTAGACAGCAGTCTTAGCAATAGTGCCCAATGTCATGCAGTAGCTGCAAAGGCAAACGATCTTATCTTGCATCAAACGGGCAATGGATGGAAGGGAAGTAAACATAATTATGCCCCTTTACAAAGCATTAGTAAGACCACACCTTGAATATGGAGTACAATTTTGGGCACCAATCCTAAGAAAAGACATTATGGAACTAGAGAGTGCAGAGAAGAGCCACCAAATTAATAAAGGGGATGGACAATCTAACTTATGAGGAGAGGCTATCTGAATTAGATTAATTTACATTAGAAAAGGGGAGTCTAAGAGGAGATATGATAACTATATACAAATATTTTCGGGGACAATACAAGGAGCTTTTAAAAGAACTATTCATCCCACGGGCAGTACTAAGGACTCGGGCCATCCCTTTAGGTTGGAGGAAAGGAGATTTCACCAGAACAAAGGAAAGGGTTCTTTACAGTAAGGGCAGTTAAAATGTGGAATTCATTACACATAGAGACTGTGATGGCAGATACAATAGATCTGTTCAAAAAAAGGTTGAACATCTTTTTAGAAAGGAAAGGTATACAGGGATATACCAAATAAGTATACATGGGAAGGATGTTGATCCAGGGATTAATCCGATTGCCAATTCTTGGAGTCAGGAAGGAATTAATTTTTCTCCTTAATGGGGTTTTTGTTTGCCTTCCTCTGGATCAATAAGTAAGAATAGATATAGGATAAAGTATATGTTGTCTAAATCTAGCATAGGTTGAACTTGATGGACGTACGTCTTTTTTCAACCTCATCTACTATGTAACGGCAGGATTATGGACCTGTCTGAGATGTGAATGTGCTCATGGGTGGTATTGTTATTTGCTGTACTCTGTACACTTTGGCACTTTTTTTTACTCACCATTAACTTATTTTGTGTATCTGGTTCGAAGACAGAATTTGTAATTCGTCCCCTGGGTCACAACCTTTCCTGCAGTGGTTACCCAAAGCTTAGCAGGTCTATGCAACATGACAATTCCAGGGCACGTGCCTAGTAGCTGCTGCTGGTGTCTGTTACGAACACATGCTGCTGTCGGGCTCTCACCTTTACATCCATTAAAAAAAGCTGTTACAACAAATCCCTAATTGTGAAACAGATGCTATAAAACATCAGAGCGCATGTTATATACGCGAGTGCTTTCACTTTTTTTACTCCTCTAGTGTACCGTTCACCCCAGTAATACATGCCTGTGCAGGTCTGGCTATGCAGAGGAAAACACCACATATAATACCAAGGCACAGAGCTGCGGTATATGTGCAAAATCCGCTGATACTTAAGTAATACATATACATGTTTATAAGCAAACACAGAAGGGTAGTGGTAAGAACACTGCCTTCAAAGTGGGTTTAAAACCCTGATGTCCACTCCTTGTGACCTTTGGCAAGTCCCTCTCTGTGCCTTAGGCACCAAAATTAGATTCTAAGCTCCATGAAGGAGATTCACTAAGGTCTGATAAGGGTTAACGCACAACAATCCTGTGTTTACGGCCCCTTAAGTATCGGAACTTAGTTAATTCCGTGAATGTATAGCGCTGCATACATGGTCAGTGCTATATATGAAAATAAAAGGATATCTATATACACATATATCCACACACACAATGTTCTTGATAATAAAAGGACTACGAGTTCCGGGGTGGACTCTTGTGTGCGGAGAGAGAGGATGGCCGCCTTCCAAAGATGTATACAGACAAGGCCAGTCTGCATCACAATATGTTAAAGCGTAAGAAAGCCGGTGTGAGCCTTTTTCAGCTCTGTACAGAATAAGTGGTACTGAAGAGTGGGGTAACCAGCAGTGTGACACCCAACTCATTAACACATCGCTGCGCACGCAGTGCCAGACCAACAACGCCCTGCCCTCTACTGCAAGCCAAGCTGCCCGCAGAGGAGTTGGTGAGAGAAATCGGACTGCATGAAATGACTAGGGATTCAGCTCCACCCTAAAACTCCAGCGCCAATCGGTTGGTGGCTCCCAGTGCAACACACACAGCTCTCTAATGCCCACTCGCCTCTGTATAGTGCCAAGTACCCTCCTTACCACAGTGTCTGCGAGGGAACCTCTCTGTACTGCTTGCATGCCAAGTCACACACATTCAGTACTCATACTTCTTGACATTGGCACAGAGACCCCACTCAGCAAGCATCACTCATACTCACTTCTTGACGTTGGCTTCCCCATTGGGAATTCTGCGTAGTTTCTTCTTCTTCAGGATCTTGACAGCCCTGCGGCACAAAGTGTCTGAGTCCAGCATCTCCTTCACCTTTCCGTAGGAGCCCTCCCCCAGCAGGTCGCCCATCAGGTACTTGCCCACGAGCTTGGCGCGCTTGCGGCGTGGCTGGTAAATGACCTCTGTTGAGTCAATGCGATGGATGAAGGTGTCCATCCCCACTGAGAGATCACCCAAGAAGCCCATCTCCGGAGACTCCTCCTCATCCATACTGTGCAGGCAACAACCCAAGACCTGACTCCTCGCGGTTCCGTCACAGTGTCTGGGAGGACCACAAAATCACACAGGCTTCTTGTGGTGTCTGGCGGTGACGTCACACCATAGGGCAACTAAGTCACAGGATTGATTGCGCACTAAAACTACGGCAATGTCACAGCCCCAAAACAACACGTTCCGTTTATTTCCCGCCTCTTCTACCGCCCTCTGAGAGCTGGATGGTCACACACAGATAGCACAAATTTCCTGCCTCTTCTTGCTCACTATGTCACTGCACTCCTACAGCCCCCCGGTATCCCCCCATGGCCATATAAAGTCTCAGGTCCCTCGGGGACCGGCCCCGGCCCATGACGTGTGGTTCCTGTGGCCCTGCCTCAGTGCCCCCCCCTGTGGTAGCCCTGAGGTTATGTGTGTATATATAAATATAAATATATATACACACAGACAACGGTAACGTGTGACCCGTCCGTCCCTCAAGCCCGAACAAGCAGTAACCGGAGCTCCCTCACCCGCCGGCCCAAGGCTTGTCCCATGCTCACGCGCCAGTCTCTGGGCCTCAACATCCGGGACTCCCAGTATCACCGGCTCATGTCATCAAGAGGGAGGAGCCGGGACTCCCGGTGCTTCCTGTCACTGTCTGCCGGTGTCGCAGGTCCTTCCGGTCCTGATATGACCACAGTTTCCGGTTACTGGTGCCGGTGACTCCCGGTACTTCCCTTCACTGGGTTCCGGTAACCCCCGGTGTTTTTTTTCCCCCTGGAGACTTCCGGTGTCCCGGTCCGTGCTGTCCAGCTTCCCGTGCTCCGGTCCCCGCCGCTCTCCCGCAGTCAGTAGGCAGCCGCCATCTTGTTTACCTCCTGACCCCTCCCCCACCGCCTGCGCCGAGCCCTCTCCGCGGCCCGTGACGCAGCCACTCTTCGCGTTCCCTGTTGGCTGAGGTTCTAGGGTCGGACTCTCTTCCACAGCCTTTCTCTGCTGATTGGTCGGCTCGCTGACAGGGAACTCGGATGGGTGGGGCTTCGTGACGTTTGGTTATGGTTTCAGCTTCTCTCACATGCACGTTGGTTCCACCCCGCCCTCCCGACACGCCCCCTGCCTGTGGTTGGCGGGGAGAACTGTCAGTCTCTACATGTCACTGCTGCACTCAAGAGGGAATCCCCTCAGAGCCCTGTAACATGACCTCACAATGTACCTGTATGACATCACCAAGGCTGCTGAAACCCGTGTGTGACGGGTTGCTGTGCCTCGTGAGTTTACAGAAATGCACGCGCACGCCAATCTGACATACCATGGCGGCATTATGTCCTGCAGTTATTGAAATAGTGTGTTTGAAGACCTCTGCAGAGCAGCGTGTAATCTGCAAAGTGCACATGAAACAGAGTTTGTAAGGCCCGAAACGTTGCTTCATCATACTTCTGTATGGCAGGAATGTCTCAATATTAATGGCCAATTGCTTAATTTGAATAGATTTTTAATGTTTTCTATTTTTGAGAAACCTTCAAATACAGAAAAAAACATTAAAAAAAAATATATATACACACACACACACTTTGTTTTATTAAAAAATTGTACTTTTTTGGCTACATTTTAGTACCAATTTATTCAAATGTAAACTGCATAATATGAGACATTAGAAATGGTTTTGAGAATAATTTGCCAAAATTGTGCTGTGTGCACTGAACACTACTTTAACATTTACATTTTAAATCTCAATTCCAAAAATCCAGTTGGAGTACCTGTGGTTTTGCTTGGTACTTTTCAGAGCTCTGATTTAAAATAGTTTTTTTTTTAAACTGTTTTGTTTTGCAAAAGTCTGTCATGCATCCAAATTGAACTTTGTACTGAGAATTGCTTTCATTGTCGAAATCTCAAGTCTATTCTTGTTGTCTGTCCAGTAATGTTTCATCAGAGAAAACAAATCGCTCAACCTGGCCATTAGTAGATGGTATCGAAAGCACAGATGCCACAATTAATCAAGATTTTTGAACTAAATGTTTCGACCTCTGCAAAATGTTAAAATTGGAACCCACTTCCTATCCATGCTTGCTTTTGTTTCTTGCCACTCGTTCAACTTTTCAGCTGTCACAAAATTCTTGAAATGATTCACTTCATCAAATAATAGAGTATTGTCGTCAACAACTAACCCGATTGCTTTGGACATACTAAGAAATGTTTCCAGGCATGTCTCAATGTCAGACCATGTTGGAGAAACAGTCAGATTTGTCCATATAAAAATTGTTGGAAAAAGGCCTAAAGCTAGCTTGCCATAGATATAGGCAGTGTTCGACAAACCTATACATTTGCTCGCCCCGGGCGAGTGGATTTAACCCCCGGGTGAGTAAATATTGGCCCAAGCAGCACACGTTTGGTACTAGGTGGCGAGTAGATTTTTTTGTGTGGCGAGTAGATTTTTTGGTGATTTGTCAACCACTGGATATAGGTACCCAATAGCAGTTTCGTAAACATTGTCTGTTACATGCATGAAAATATCCACATTAATGTTTACATTTTTCCCCCAAGTTCTTTCACAATGTTTTAAGTTTTCCATGATTGCAACTTTTCTGTCAATTTCTGGAGTTCCTCTGTTGTATTCTTTCAGGAGCGACCCCCGGGTGCTCCAGGGAGGGCTTCAGCGGATTCTTCCGGTGAAAGGCTCAGACCAGACGGGGAGCATGGAGTTGCTAATGGGGAACCCAGGACCGTTCCTCCAGACCGAAGCCTCTCCAATGGACGAGGTATTGGAGGCCTCTTGGAGTTCAGGATAGTTTGCACCTCAAACTCCTGCTGTCCATTCTTCAGGAAAGGCTCAGGAGGGGACATGGGAGCGGAAGAAGTTGGATCCTGTACAAAAGGTTTCAAAAGTGAGACGTGGAATACGGCTGGGTTCCTCATGGTCGCTGGTAAGCACTGTCGGAATGCCACTGGATTGACCCTCTCAATGATAGTAAATGGGTCGATGAACTTTGGGGAAAGTTTAGCAGTAGGCGCCTTCAGCTTGATGTTCTTGGTAGACAACCAGACCATGTCTCCAAGGTTGTATAACGGAGAAGCTCATCTACGCCTGTCTGCCTCTTCTGGGTGGAAACAGCTCTCAAAAGGCTCTCTTGAATCTTTGCCCTGAGATCCTGTAGCTGCTTGATCTGGTCATCCACGGCTGGGAGCCTGGCTCTGGAGGAAGGGAGTACTAAAGGATAAAACCCGTAGTTGCAGAAGAAGGGCGACTCCTGGGATTATTTCTGATCTGTCCAGTCGTCCTGGGTCTCGAAGACGTAAAAACAGATGAATTGTTCCAAGGACTGATTAGTCCACTCCGTCTATCCATTAGACTGGGAATGGTATGCCGACGAAAAGTGTAGAGTTATTCCGAGACGTTGACAAAAGGCCCACCAAAACTTGGATATAAATTGAGAGCCACGATCTGACACAATAACCTGTAGAGCCCCATGGAGATGGAAAATCTCTCTGATAAAGACTTCAGACAGAGTAGTGGCATTCGGAAGTCCCTTCAGCGGGATGAAGTGTGCCTGCTTAGAAAAGCAATCCACACTACTAGGATCGTGGTTATGCCCCTGGATGGGGGTAACGCCACAATGAAATCCATGGAGACATGGGTCCAAGGACGGTCCGGGATAGGAAGAGGCTGAAGAAGATCCGCAGGACGATGATAATCTAATCATATATGGTGCCCTTAACACTGGAATATTTTCACCAAATATCCATTCACGTGTGAATGTTCGAGTGATTCTGATACTATACACTGTTCTTATTTATATTTTAAAATCACATATTGCACTGTGCACGGACCGGTGGAGACCAGCGGCAAGGAGAAAGATTGAAACGGTTTAGAATTTTACACTGTTTCTTTTTGTTATTTCCTATCCACATATTGCACTGCGCTCTAACTGTTGGAGACCAGCGCCAAAGAGGACGATTTTCCATTACGATCAACAGGCAATTGGTCACATGCTGTCTTCAAAGAATTGTGAACGATGTGCGTACCACAGCAAATACCAAAACAGTCACGCCCTATTCTGTCCTTAAGCTTCGTGTGAACATTGTTTTTGCCTGCTCGAGCTACAACTTCAAAGTTTGTGTTTGTGTTGTCTGCAGAAAATGCTATTATTTTGTTTTTCAAACTGTACTTATTGATAACAGAACACATGTTCATAAATTCTTTTTCGCTAGTGTCTCGGTCAATGACAATGGTTTGAAGTAGCGAATTGGTACAGGAGCAAGTTTTATATTATTGTAGTTTGATGTATCTACAGCCAGAGATACAAAGTTGGATTCCTTGATATCATCAGCAAAAATCTTATTGATATACGGATCTAGAACATTGACGACAATAGCTTCTGACTTGTAGCTTTGCGCCATAGCAAATTTAGGATCGTACATTTTTTTGGACTAATTTAAATGGGCAAAAACTGATTTTGTTGAATCATGTGATAGGCGAATGTTCCTTCGGTTACTACTCATTTCTGTTTTTCTGAACTAAGTTCATGGTTTCTGTAAAAAGTATTTATTGAGGAACTGGATGATTTCGCCACTATTCCAGCTTTCTGTTTTTGTCTTTGAACGTGGTTGTGCGGGGTGCGCGCGTGACGTCACTGCGCATGCACGTCTGCTGAAGAGCTCCGTGCATGCCGCTGCCTACTTTTAACTAGAGCCTCCGATCGGCACCTCGCAGAGCAGCTAAAATAGAGGCAGAAGACGGGGGAATCACCCCGCATGCCTCTCCGCAAAGATTAGAAGGCAAGCGCCCGCATTTGTCCTGTTTCGGGGCATACAGCCCGCGACCCCAGCGGAAAAAAAACAAGATGGCGGCATGGAGGGTGGACGGGGGAGCGCGCTTCACTGAGCCCTGAGAAGGAACAGGGTGAAGAAGAAAGAGACAGGCGTCACAAGGCAGGATTTAAAGGAGATGTTTCAGGACATGCAGTCCATGTTCCAGTCTGCTTTGAATAAAGCAGTGCAGGAGTTTAAGTCTGAAATCTCTGCCCTGTCTAAAAGAACCACGGATCTGGAAGGTAAAATGGACGCCTCCATACACAATCAAGTGAACACAGATGACAACGTTCTGATGCTCAACGAGGAGATAAGAGCCATGAGAGACAGTCTAGATGATTTTGAAAACATGGAGCGAAGGCAAAATTTGCTAATCCACCACATCCCAGAGTCAGTGACAGCGGAGGCATTGCACACATTACCTTTAAAGGCTGTTTCTGTCAATTGACCCCCAACTAGAAAACAGCAAATTGTTAATTGACAGAGCTCACCCAGTGCTGGGTCCGAGATTTGATGACCCTAAAAGAAGCAGGGTTGTGGTGCTGCGGCTTCATCAATACGCGGCCAAAGACAAGATAATAAAGGGGAGCAGAAACGGGTTCAATCGACTTTGAAAACTCCCCCATCCAGATCTTCCAGGATTTGTCAAGGGTGACCATAAACAGGCGAAGAGGATTACGCCGGTAACAGCGATTTTACAGGAAAGGGGAATTCGCTATCGGTGGGCCTTTCTGTTCTGCCTTATCGTCAACCAGGGAGGTCAGCAGGCTTCACTACTGCAAGGAATCCACACCTCAGTTTACTGCTTACCTTGCCTTGCAAGACCGGTGCAGTCCTGGAACACTCCCTCTGGTATCTACAGCAGCTGTGCTAGCTATGACTGCAGCCCCAGCCTGGGATCAGTCATTAGAGCAATGCTGTCACAAGTCCCTTCTGCTATTGGTTCGCTGACCTTTAAATAATCCATTCCCACAATGCTTCTCTGCCGAGCATAATTCCTTTTGGACGTTACATGTGTTCTAAAAAAACAGAAATGGTGATAAAAGCGCTAAGAACTAAACAATACTTATTGGTGTGAAATATAAACACTTGAATTCCTTAAAATAATAAGGCAAGGCTGCCGAGAGATACTGACCCAAAAACAAAGTCAGTCATGAACACCAAAAAACAAAATACAAACCGGCGCCTAAAATTGTCCAATGATAGTCTATTTGGAGATTCAATTGAACCGGGACACACAGATCCACTTCCAGTCTTGTGCTTCCAAAGTAGTGACCACGACCGGATGAAGCGTGATATATGGCAGCGGTGCGCAAACTGGGGGGCGCGCCCCCCTCGGGGGCGCAAGATTGTTTAGGGGGGGCGCAGGAAGCAGCGGCGATTTTGCCAGGAGCAGAGGGAAAATAGCCGTCTGCAGCTGCAATTTTTCTTTTGGCCATTAGGTGGCGCTGTGCTGCGCTGTGCTACAGTACACAGCAGCATCTCGTTGCTTCCTGCATCAGCGTGTGTGACATGGGGAGAGGGGGTGAGTGAGACTGGCACATGGGGGAGTGAGACTGGCACATGGGGGAGTGAGACTGGCACATGGGGGAGTGAGACTGGCACATGGGGGAGTGAGACTGGGACATGGGGGAGTGAGACTGGGACATGGGGGAGTGAGACTGGGACATGGGGGAGTGAGACTGGCACATGGGGGAGTGAGACTGGCACATGGGGGAGTGAGACTGGGACATGGGGGGGAGTGAGACTGGGACATGGGGGGGAGTGAGACTGGGACATGGGGGGGAGTGAGACTGGGACATGGGGGGGAGTGAGACTGGGACATGGGGGGGAGTGAGACTGGGACATGGGGGGGAGTGAGACTGGGACATGGGGGAGTGAGACTGGGACATGGGGGAGTGAGACTGGCACATGGGGGAGTGAGACTGGGACATGGGGGGGTGAGACTGGGACATGGGGGGGTGAGACTGGGACATGGGGGAGTGAGACAGGGACATGGGGGAGTGAGACTGGGACATGGGGGAGTGAGACTGGGACATGGGGGAGTGAGACTGGGACATGGGGGAGTGAGACTGGGACATGGGGGAGTGAGACTGGGACATGGGGGAGTGAGAGTGGGACATGGGGGAGTGAGACTGGGACATGGGGGAGTGAGACTGGGACATGGGGGAGTGAGACTGGGACATGGGGGAGTGAGACTGTGACATGGGGGAGTGAGACTGGCACATGGGGGGAGTGAGACTGGGACATGGGGGGAGTGAGACTGGGACATGGGGGAGTGAGACTGGGACATGGGGGAGTGAGACTGGGACATGGGGGGGAGTGAGACTGGGACATTGGGGGGGAGTGAGACTGGGACATGGGGGGGGAGTGAGACTGGGACATGGGGGGGAGTGATACTGGGACATGGGGGGGAGTGAGACTGGGACATGGGGGGGGAGTGAGACTGGGACATGGTGGGGAGTGAGACTGGGACATGGGGGGGGAGTGAGACTGGGACATGGGGGGGAGTGAGACTAGGACATGGGGCGGGAGTGAGACTGGGACATGGGGCGGGAGTGAGACTGGGACATGGGGCGGGAGTGAGACTGGGACATGGGGGGGGGGACTGGGACATGTGGGGGGAGTGAGACTGGGACATGGGGGGGGGGACTGGGACATGTGGGGGGAGTGAGACTGGGACATGGGGGGGGGAGTGAGACTGGGACATGGGGGGAGTGAGATTGGGACATGGGGGGGAGTGAGACTGGGACATGGGGGGGTGGGTGAGTGAGACTGGGACATGGGGGAGTGAGTGTGAGACTGGGACATGGGGGAGTGAGTGTGAGACTGAGGCATGGGGAGGGTGTGAGTGACATGAGGGGGGTGAGAGTGTGAGATGGGGAGGGGGGTGAGAGTGAGTGTGACATGGGGAGGGGGGGGTGAAAGAGCTACATGGGGATGGGGATGAGAGAGACATTGGTGGGAGGGAGGGAGACACTGGCAGGAGGGAGAGAGACACACAATGGCTGGAGGGAGAGTGTGAGAGAGACACCGGGTGGAGGGAGAAACAATAGCTGGTTGGAGAGTGCAAGAGAGACACTGGGGGGAGGGAGAGGCAATGGCTGGAAGGAGAGTGAGAGACAATGGAGGGAGGGAGACACTAGGGGGAGGGAGAAAGAGAGAGAGACACACAGGGGGAGGGAAAGAGTGTGGGGGGAGACACTGAGGGGAGGGATAGAGAGGGACTGGAGGGGGAGTGAGAAATACAGGGAGTTGGAGAGACTGGAAGAGGAGTGTGAGACTGGAAGAGGGGAGAGAGTGAGAGACAATGGGGGGAGGGAGAAAGAGACACACACTGGGGGGAGGGAAAGAGAGTGGGGGGGGAGGGGGAGACACTGAGGGGAGGAATAGAGAGGGACTGGAGGGGGAGTGAGAAATACAGGGAGAGACTGGAAGAGGTTAGAGAGGTCCTGAGGTGTTCTAATGTGGCGGGAAGAGAGAGATTAATAATACAGCAGAAATGGGAACGCTATTAGACAAATATTATAATATTTATTTTTAAGTTATGTAATTTGTGCTATAAATACTTTTTTTGTAGACGCGTGGCGGGGGCGTTACAAAGCTGGTTCGCCCTCAATGGCTGAACCAGCTCACGTGCACTGACGTCATGTGATTTTGATTACATCAGGCAGGGGGGGCCCGAGAAATTTCATGGATGAAAAGGGGGGCTCGGCATAAAAAGTTTGCTCACCCCTGATATATGGAATCAAGCAGAAAGATAAATCATAGCAAAGGAAAATGGCCAATATCGAAACATTTTTAATATTAGCAAACATCAGCTAACTAGTGTCGAGAAAAAAGTACTTGGTAAGGGTCTAACTTTCGCCCCCATTTGTGGGCCGAATAGTTAAATTTATATATTGACGTTCACAAATTTGCAAGAAAGTTGGCTCTTAAAAAGTACTTTACAAAGGATGCTATTAGTGCAATCTGATAACAAGAGGGACATACAATACAAACACTAAACAAACAACAGATAAAACATAGTACAACCTGCTACTATGGGGACATACAGTACAAACACTAGACAAACAACAGAGACAAATACAGACAATGCTGACTAAATGGAAGAGCTACTTTTTTTTTTTTTTTTTAATATTTTTCCTTTATTGGTGTCTTTTGAAGCACTTACATGTAGATATTGATATAACATTCACAGCATAGCATGACAATTCGTTGTAAAATACAGGCACATGGCAGTGAGGTATTCTGAGACACACAATAAACCTTTTTTTCCATTTTCAGTGGTGAAAAGAGAGGGGATGACGAGGGACAGGTGGATAGTTGGGAGCACACAGGCTCCCTCTTGACCAGCACAGTGACGGTCTGACACCCTTGGTGCACCAGCGGTGCGGCGGAAGCGCAGGACAGTTGTTTTGCATTGGATAGTTGGGAGCGACATGGGGAAAAAGAGGGGGAGGGAGGGGTGAAGGGAGGGGGGAGGGGATTGTGGCGGGGAGGGGCGCATCGGCCCTCGTCCACAAGGGTATTAGTGTTGGAGCAGGGCTTGCACCAGTGTCGGGCCCCCCGACCCTGGCCAAGGCTCCCAGGTTCTATAGAATTGAGGCATTCTTTGCTTCAACATGGCTGTCAGTCTCTCCATATTCATGACCCCGTCTATTCTTTTGATTACTGTTCTCCTGGAAGGGGCCTTAACTTGTTTCCAGGCCGCCACGATGCAACATCTGGCGGCCGTAAGGATCGCAGAGGAAAGTCTGGCTATAGGGGCGGGAAGGTCTTCAATTGGTTTCCCCAGCACGTACGTCAGGGGGTCCAGGGGGACCTCCAAATCCAAAGTTTCAATCAGGAGACTCTGGATCCTGATCCAGAACCTCTGGATCTCCGGGCATGTCCACCAAATGTGGGGCATGTCCCCCCTTTGACCACATCCTCTCCAGCACACGTCTGAGGTGCCTGGGTAGATCTGGCTCAGTCTACTCGGGGTCAGGTACCATTGGAATAAAATGTTATAAATATTTTCCTTCGTGACTGAGCAAATTGATGTTCTGGTAGCAGCTTCCCAGATATCCTCCCAGTCCTCCAGGTCTATAGGGGTATTCAGATCAGCGCTCCATTTTTGCATATAGGAGTGTGTGGGGGGGATTGAAATGCCTCTAGTGTTCTGTACACTTCGGAGATTAAGCCTCTCTGATATTCCCCTTTGAGACAGAGGGTCTCGAATCTAGTGCGCGCTGGGAATTTTAAGCTCGGGGATTGGGCTCTCAGGAAGTTCCTAATCTGAAGGTATTTGAAGATGGGGAGGTCTGGGGAGGAGAACTTATTCTTAAGTTCTTGTAAGGGCAGGACCTCATCATTTTCCAGCAGATCCGCAATCACTCTGATATTTAGGCCCTGGAATTGGCCAAATTGGGTACGGGAGCAGCCGGGTGGGAAGTCCGGGTTCCCGAAAATGGGGGTGAGTTGCGAGGGGGATGAAGCTAGGCCATGTTTCCCTTTGGTTTTAATCCATCCAAGACCACGTGCACCTCATTGCCCCGAGGTCGAATCTCAGGGGCCTTCTGCTTTTGTGGGCCGAGAGGGGGGTGGGGGCCGCGTGGTGTGTCTCTATCTCCAACAGCAATTGGAGGTCGGGGTGGTTATTCCAGACCACCGCCTGCCTCAGCTGGGCCGCCTGGTAATATCTGATTACATCCGGGGCCCCCAGGCCCCCTCTCGTCCTTGAAGCCAGCAGCACCGATCTCGGCACCCTAGGTCTACGTTGCCGCCATATAAAGCGGAGAATATGGGTCTGCATGTTTCGCAGTTCTACTAGCGGGACAGGGACTGGGAGGGTTTGAAAGTAGTAAAGTAATCAGGGGAGGACATTCATTTTGGTGGACACAATTCTTCCAAACCAAGAGATCTGATGGGCATGCCAGGCCTCAAGGTCTCTCTTGATCTGGCGGAAAAGAGGGGGGTAGTTGGCTTGATATAGCGAGCTGTATGAGCTTGCTATTTTTATCCCTAGATATTTAATGTGGGAGTTATTCCACTTATATTTGAAATTAGTTTGTAGGAGTTTCCATGTAAGGTCTGGGAGGGAGATATTGAGCGCCTCGGACTTGTCCGTATTTATTTTGTAATCGGACACTCGGCTAAATTGGTCCACAGTTTCTCGAGGGTGGGGAGGGAGGTGTGCGGTTCGGTCAAGGTCAGAATGACGTCATCCGCAAAGAGGGATATTTTGTATTCCCTGTCTGCGATTGGAATGCCCTTTATGCTGGGTTCAGCTCTGATCCTTGCAGCTAGTGGCTCTATTGATAGGGCAAATAGTAGGGGGGATAGGGGGCAACCTTGCCTGGTACCATTTTTAATCGTTATTGGGTTGGAGTGCCCTCCTGGGAGTTTTAAAAGAGCGGTAGGGTTGGTATAGAGGGCTCGCACCCCTTCAAGGAACGGACCCGAGAAACAAAACCGGAGCATAGTTTGGTCGAGAAAGGACCATTTGATTCGGTCGAAAGCCTTTTCGGCGTCAAGGCTTAGAATCAAGGCCTGAGACTTATTGAGGTTAACGTGGTCTATAATATTAATAATTTTGCGGGTGTTGTCAGAGGCCTGTCTTCCTGACACAAAGCCCACCTGGTCTACATGAATCAATCTGGGGAGAATAGGGTTCAGTCTGTTTGCTAGGATCTTACTGAAAAGCTTGAGGTCAGTATTGAGTAGGGAGATCGGTCGATAACTACCGCATTGTAGCGGGTCTCTACCCTCCTTGTGAATGATGGCAAGGTTGGCTGCCGATATTGTACCTGGAATTGGTTCTCCTCGCAGGAAGGAATGGAACATCTCCAATATGTAAGGGGAGAGGGATGCTGCGAATTTCTTATAGTAAGCGTTGGAGAATCCGTCTGGCCCGGGTGTCTTAGCTATTTTAAGTGAGGAGATGGCTTTGGATAGCTCCTCTTGAGTTATATTCTGGTTAAGGAACTCAAGCTCTTCCGCTGAAAGGGATGGGAGGTTACATTGGGTTAGATATTCTGCGGCCGCTTTGGCACTATCACGTTCCTGGCTGGGGGGATGGAGATTGTATAGGTCTTTGTAGAACTCAGCGAATTCTTGCGCTACTTCTTTCTCATTATACGATATCTGTCCATTTCTGGTGCGGATTTTTGTGATCTGGGCTTTGGTCTTAACGCCCCTTAGTTTCGAGGCCAGGAGTTTATCCGCTTTATTGCCCCTATCATAGAACTTCTGGTTAGTCCATTTCAGCGCTCTCTCTACCTCGTCAAGCTGCAGTACTTTTAGTTCAGTTCTTGCCTTATCAAGGGTTCTAAACACTTTTTTTTTGAGGAAGACTGCTTATGTTGGAGTTCTAGGGCCAAAATCTTTTCAGTGAGTTCTTTTTGCGCTTTTTGTTTCATCTTTTTTTTATAGGAGGCTAAAGAGATAACGTCTCCTCTAATGGTAGCTTTGTGCCCTTCCCAGAGCATTGCTGCTGCCGAGACCGAGCCTTTATTTATTTGAAAAAAAGTGTTTAGTTTTTGTTTGATTGTTTTGACCACCTGGGGGTCATTGAGGAGCGAATCGTTCAGTTTCCATTTGTACGCAGAGGTTTTGACGAACGGCACAGAGAGGGTGAGTTCGATAGGGGCGTGGTCTGACCAAGTAATTGGGCCTATGTTAGAGTGGGAGGATGCCTGGAGAACATTATTGGTACCAAGAAAGTAGTCAATCCGCGAGTAAGACTGATGGGGGGCCGAGAAGAAGGTATAGTCCCTCTGGCCTACGTGCTGGGTCCTCCAAATATCCGACAGGGAGTAGTTTTTCAAGATTTCCCGAAACTTTTTGGCCTTTTTCTGTGTCTGAGCAGTGTGTGGAGTCGCTGGCTGAGTGGATTTGTCTTGGTCTGGGCAAAGGACCATGTTTGCGTCTCCAACTAGCAATAGCGAGGAGAGCACCGATTGATCTAATGATCCAAGTAGATTCTGGAGGAATTGAGTTTGGTTTTCATTAGGGGCATACATATTCAGAATGGATATGGGGGTTCCTGACAGTGTCCCTTGGAGTATCAAGTATCTACCTTCTGGGTCTTTGGTTACCTTTGTTGGGGCAAAAGGGATGCTGTTCTTGATCAGTATGGCTACACCTCGTTTCTTGTTGGGGGAAGATGTGTAAAACGCTTGGGGGAACGTGTGCTTGAATGTGTTAGGCGGGTCTGGGGTATTGAAGTGTGTTTCCTGGATACAGATTATATCGCCTTTAGTTTTTTTTAGTTCTTGTAGGGCTAACTTGCGTTTTCGGACCGAGTTGAGGCCCTTAACATTTAGGGAGATGATTTTAATTGACGCCATTAGGGGGGGCGATGAATCCTGGGGGTAAACCCTGGGCCCCGAGTAGTTCCCATGTCGGGGGTGAGTAGAACCTTAGAGCATGGGGGCGGGGGGACGACTTCAGACTATCTCTGGGGGGGCCTCTGTCAGTGGTCTGGGGGGGGAGGAGGGAGGGAGGGAGGGGGGGAGGACACAGAAGGGCGAGAAAGAAAGTGGACTATCCGGGAGCCCAAAAGAGTTTCCGCTTGACACCATGGTGGCAAGGGAAGGGGGCAAAAACCCCTGGAGAACTTTCCAGGGCGTCAAACACAGGGCGAGACCAGCGAGCGAGGTCCAACACCCTCGCCGTTTGAGGGAGGGGGTGGGGGGGGGGCTAACTTGGATAGGGGGCTATGCCTAAAACGTAGATAGGGGTATACAACATTGCTAGATAGTTAGCCAGCCAGTTTTGTAAGGTGAAGGGTTCTGGGCATTTTTGGGCCAGGTTACAGAGACAGTGCCTGTCCTGGTGTGCACCAGGTAGGCCTTTTCGGTCCTTAGGCTCAAGAGAGGGGGGGGGGAAAGCGTGACAGGAGATAGGGACATAGGCCTACGTTGCGGCCAACCCATTCTCCCTTACCAGATATCAGCTGGCCAGTATTACTGCGGATACAAGCTTCATGTATGCCCTTTCTTGGGGTCGGGATGGGAGGGGGGAAGGAGGGGTGGGGGGGGCAGAGGGGGAAGAGGTAGGAGGGGGCGGGTGGGGGGGGAGGGGGAGGAGGGGGAGGGGGGGTTTAGCTCAAATAGAACTATTTCTCAGTCCGGCATGTGGGGGGGGGGAGAGGGGGGAAATGAGGGGGAGTGTGGAGGGGATGGAGGGGGAGGGGGAGTGAAGGGGGGGAGGGGGGAGATTGCCCGGGGGAAGCATCAATATCTGTGGCACAAGCAAACGGGGGGGGATCAGAGGTCTTATTTGAGTCGAACTCTGGGTTTGTTAATGTAGAGATAATCATGCATATTTTAGGTCCTAACACAGCGACATTGCAATAATATAATATACCGGAGACAATTAAACCATAATCACCGTTCAGCATGTGGGGGGGGGGCAGGAGGGGAAGAGGTAGAGGGGGTGGGGGGGAGGGGAGGGGCGAGAAGGGGGAGTGAGGGGGGGAGGGGGGGATATTGTCCGGGGTAAACAGCAATATCTGCGGCACAAGCAAACAGGGGGGGGTCAGAGAACATATTTGGGTTGAGCAGTGGGTTTGTCAATGTAGAAATATTCATGCATATTTTAGGTTCTAACACAGCGACATTGCAATAGTATAATATAAACACTGGGTTTGTTAGTGTAGAGATAATCATACATATTTTAGGTCCTAACACCGCGACATTGCAGTAGTATAATATACCGGAGACATATAAACCATATTGATAATTCAGCATTAGGGAGGGGGAGGGAGGGGGGGCGGAGCCGACATTATCGCAGGGGGAGATAGAGAGAGGCAGGGTTCATGCACGTACACCATTTCAGAGCTGCGGAAGCATTTATACGAACTTTAGGCCATATTAGAACCCCCCTATATCCGTTTAGTTCAAGCTGAACTTTTCCTGGACCCGGCATGCGGGGGGGTAGAGGGGGGGGAGGGAGAGGGGAATGCTGCCGATGATATACTCGGTGGTGGGGGGGGGGGGGTGGGGAGGGCAGGGAGAGTGCTTCCACGTGAAATGTCATAGTCATCACCAGTTCGCTGTGTTTAGGCTCAGGGGTATCCCTGAACCTATCGGAGTAGCCAGACCACTCTTTGACATAGGGGGGGGGGACCTGGGGAGGGGGTGAGAGAGGAGGGAGGGGGACGCTTTGTCCGAGAGGGGGATAATCCAGAGGGGTAGGTGACTTGGCCTTCGGGCGGACGAGCTGTGGGGTGGGGGAGGGGGGGGAAGTGCTGCTGATGGTATCTTCGGTGGTGGGGAGCATGGTCCCCTCTTGTTGTGGAATGGGGAGATTCTGGGCCTAGCAGGGGGGGGGAGGGGGGGGAGAAAATAGGAGGGGGACCAAGGTTCATTTATACAACCTGTCCTCCGCGGTTCGGAGGAGAAGGAGGCACCGGGTAGCTGTCCCTGGATAAGGAGCGTCTCAAGTAAGTTCTGGGTCCAGGCGCCGGCGGACTCTCGCGGCAGGATCCGGTTCCCACAGGTGGAAGGCCGGGAGCAGAGCAGCTGGAACCTGGAGCAGATGTCCTCCACGGGGCGAAGCCGGAGGCGAGGAGTTGGAGATTTCCCCGACAGGATGCTTGGTATCGATGGATGTGGGGAGGATCCTTATCGCGCTGGGCGAACCAGTGGGGTAAGTAGAGAGGTTTCTTGGGGGGGAAGGAGGTGTGGGGAGGTAAGGTACTGAGGGGGGGGAGGGAGGAGGTGGGGTAGGGAGGAGGGGTAGGGGGGGAAGTGGCGGGAGGGGGGGTAGGAGAGGCGGGGGGGGTAGGGGGATAAGAGTGGTGGGGTGGGGAGGGGGGTACGAGTAGTGGGGGGGGAGAGAAGGGGGGTATATCGCCATGGTGCTTCTGGGCCAACGGAGCTTCGGGGGGTATGGTGATTTCTTGGTGGCCATCTTTAATGTGTCCCCGTGTCCGCTTGTGTCTGACTCCAGGGAGGGATGCGAGGCAGGCTGGATCCATTCGTCGCCCCTGTTTGTGGGCAGACAACGGTGAAGGCATGGCATGAGGGGGTATGTGGTCGGGGGTCCTGTTCTACAGCTGGGCAGTCTTGGGGGGTCAGTGGTAGTGAGGGACGGGGGGGGGGGGAAACCCCGACAGTCAGCTTTGCTGTAGCGGGGGCTTCTTGGCCGGGCTGCACAGATGGCTGGGCCTTGCTTTCGTGTTCGGGGGAATCTGCGGGGCATGTTTGAGGGAGGGAGATTGCCGTTAGGGCTCAGTGCGTGTAAGGCGCCTAAAGGGGCGCCCCCAGTCTTCTTCCAACCCGGGGGGCAGGACCATCTTGGTGGGAGAGCGGGTCGATCAGCAGAGTCTCTGGCTGGATAGCCTCTCCGACGCTCGAGGGGTATCCGAGGGGTCCGATCCTGCAGCTGTGCGAGGGGAGGGGCGGTTGTCAATCTGTGGAGGGGGAATCCCCAGAGCTTTGAGGAAATCCCTCGCGTCCTCAGGGGCTGAGATGGTGTAGTGGCGCCCGTTGCGGAGCACCACTAGTTTAAAGGGGAACCCCCAACGGTACTTGACCCCCTGGTCGCGGAGGTAATTGGTAAGCGGTTTCATCCCGCGCCTTTTATTGACTGTCATTCTGGAGAGGTCATTAAAAAGCTGGATGTCCACTCCGTCCATCGTGACGTTGCGCTGACCTCTGGCGGCCTCCATGATCCGTTCTTTTGTGGAGTAGGCGTGCATTCTGAGCACAACGTCCCTGTGTCGGTTGGGGTCCGTTGATTTTGGGCCCAGGGCCCGGTGGGCTCGATACATGAGTAGTCCGGATAGGCCTGGCACCAGCTGTAAGAAGAGTCTGCGGAGGTAAGGTTGTAGTTCCTCGTGGGAGACGGCCTCTGGGATGTTTCTGAGGCGGATGTTCTGTCTCCTCTCCCTGTTCTCGAGGTCTTCAAGCGCATTTTGTAGGTCGCGGATTGCATCACCGCATCTTGAGACTTCCTCGTGGGTCTCGGCCTAGGCGTTGGAAACTCCCTCCATTTTGGCCTCGAGTTCCTCTGTCCTTTCCTTGAGGGCTCCTACCTCGGCTCGGATGATCTGCAGGGCCTTCTCCGTGTCCTCCTGCACCCCTCTTCTCATTTTGGCTATTAGGGAATAAAAAAACTATTTAGGACAGGGGGATCTGTGTCGGGCTCTTCTTGCTGATCGCTTGGCGCCGCGTGCTCCGGCTCCTCCTCGGCGCCATCTTGTGCTCCAGAGCTCAGGTCTGCCTGGCGCGGGGCCGGGGCGAAAAACTTCGTGACCGGGTTTTGATTTCGTTTTTGGCCTTTCCCCGACATCTCTCTGGTGTTAGCGGCAAGGGTGGGTGTCGAATTCGGGGGGTTTGGGTTGGGGGAAATTGCTTGTTCTATAGGCTTTTGTGCGAGGGTGCCGGGAGCTCTTCTCCTAGCTAACCATCTGCGGTGACGTCACCGGAAGTGTCGGAAGAGCTACTTTTAATAAACAAATAATGATAAAATACAGTTAGGAACACAACAGCAGGCAGCTGGTCCGGTAGTTCTAAAATCAAAATCCTACTCACGACAAGTCGGAGGTACATGTGCAGTGGATGATGAACATGAGAATGTGGCAGCTTGTGGCGTCGGGCTGGTTTGAGGGCAGCTTCGGCGCTACAACACCACCCAGTTCGATCGTCCATTGCTGGGAGTGTGCTTGGGGGCAGGTCCTTCTCTCACTGCTACAACCGGATATACGTGGCATGCAGCCTGCAAGTGTTTGTGGCGGTGGCTCAGAGAGTACAATCCTACGCGTTTCGTGCGCATGCCAACTTCATCAGGGAATGAATGAGTAGTGGCAGAAAGCATTTAAATCCAGTTGGAATGGCTGTGATTGGGGAAAACACTCAGCCATAATAGCTGTCAGCCAAACACTGATTGAACGAAATCTTACCAACATAACTACAATGAAAACAGCCTTACACAACAATAATCACATACAAAAAACATTTAACATAAATATAAACGAAAAAAATTGTTTTTCATATATAAAAAGGGAACAAGATGTTACTAACAGAACACTTGGGAATCAATAAGATTCACCTTCTTGATGTTGTTATCCATTTCGCAAAAATCAGGTTATCTTAAAATATACTCCAATGAAAATAGTAGAGAACAAGCGGCATAGTACTAATATTTTAAAAATACCAACATTTTAAAAGATCAATTTTTAGTAAAAACAATATACTTTAAAAATATTTTACTCTAAAAGAATTTTTTATTTTAAAAAATAAATTTTTTATTTAAAAAAAACACCCAACTCAAAGTCAATATTCAAACCGTTTGGAGAGAGGGTTTTCAACTCATAGATCCAGTAGGCTTCACGCCTACTGATCTGATTGAGTCGGTCCCCCCCTCTCCAACTGGCTGATACCACCTCAATTGCCTGACATGTTAGTCCTTGTGGGTTCTGATTGTGGTGGGTATAAAAGTGATGAGATACACTGTGTGTTACCATTCCTTTTTTTATATTATATATGTGTTCGTAGATCCTCCTTTGGAAACACCTCCCTGTCTGGCCAACATATTGAAGGCCACAAGGGCACTGGAGAAGATATATAATATAAGTGGAATGACAATTTATAAAAGACTTAATATGATAAAGTTTTGACGTAACATTAGATCTAAATGATTTGGTATTTTTGCTAAATGAACATGCCGTACATGTTGTACATGTAAAAAAACCTTTTATGGGGTTGATCAGTTTTGATCCAGAATGATCTAATGGACAACTACGAGCCAGTCTTGATTTAATATTAGGAGCCTTAGTAAAAATTATATTCGGTTTGACAGGGAGGTGTTGTTTAAGTGTGTTGTCACATAAAAGTATTGGCCAATGTTTATTTATAATACTACGTATTTTCGGTGCCATTTCGTTATATTGTGTTATAAAAGACACTCCATAAACAGACTTTCTCTGTAACTGTGGATCTTCTCTTTTATACTCTAAAAGAGTATTTCTCTCTAATTTTTCCACTTGTGAGAAGGCATCTTCCAAGAGGCTTACTGGATATTTCCTATTAATGAACTTTTGTTTAAGCTCGTCTGCCTGGATCACAAATTCCTCCTGACTGGAGCAGTTGCGCTTCAGACGGACCAGCTGCCCCTTAGGTATATTGCGTATCCAGCTTGGATTATGCTGACTATCAGCCCTTAGATAATTATTCACCTGGACTGGCTTAAAAAAGGTCCTTGTTTGTATGGCATTGTTTGCTATAAAAATACTCAAATCCAGGAACTCTATATGCTGTGTATTATAATTAAACGTAAACGAAAGGTTCCTATCATTTTGGTTGAGGTACAGAAAAAATGTATTGAGTTGTTCTTGGCTGCCGGACCAAATGAATATAATGTCATCAATAAAGCGGCGCCATAGCACCAGGTTTGCCCCGAGTGGGCAGTTGTTCCAAACGTAATCTTCCTTCCAACTGTCCATGAACAAGTTGGCATAACTCGGGGCAAACCTGGTGCCCATTGCAGTACCGCAAGTCTGTAAAAAAATTGTGAATGAAAAGAAAAATAATTGTGAGTTAATATGTAACGAATACTGTTTAATAAAAAAACCTTAAGTGCTGGTGTAATGGTATTATCGGACTCCAGTTTCCGGGATATGGCCTGGCAGCCCATATCATGATCGATCACGGTATATAATGATTTTACATCTGACGTGACCCATATGTAGTTGGGCTGTCATTCCAAATCCCTTAGAATCTGTAAAACATGTGTGGTGTCCCTCACATATGATTGAATCTTAATCACTAAAGGTTGTAAATGATAATCTATGAATTGTGATAGATTTGATGATATAGATCCTATACCCGAAATGATGGGTCTTCCTGGTGGATGTGTTAAGTGCTTGTGGATTTTTGGAATAAAATAAAATAACGGTGTGCGTGGAAAGGATATATATAAAAAATCTATTTCGTCCTGTGTGATGGCTCCCTTATCGAGTCCATCCTTAAGTAGCGTTTTGAGTTCTACCTCAAACTGACCCAATGGATTGGTATTTAGGGGGAGGTATGTGGTGGTGTCTCCAAGAAGTCTCATTGATTCATCCAAATAATATTGGGTATCCATCACCACCCTTTGTCAGCTGACTTGATGACTATTGATTTATTGTTCTCTAATTGTTGTAAAGCTGCCTTTTCCTGTATGTCAAGATTGTCCCTTTTGATTTTATAGGATCAACTTGATTCCTCTAGATCTTTTGTTACCAGTTCAACGAATGAACTGACTAAATGTCCCTGTGAGAATTTCGGGTAAAATGTGGAATTTGCCCCTTATCTCCTCTCCTCTTTGTGCTAACGATAGAACCACTGGCATCGGCAATACGACTCAATACAGACATCCAGGGAATAGAAATTGGACACAGGCAGCACAAAATATCCCTATTCGCAGATGATGTCATTTTAACCCTATCTAAACCCCAAATCTCCCTACCCAACCTTCAAAAAGAACTCCGGGATTTTGGAAAAATCTCAGGATATAAAATAAATAACGATAAATCAGAAGCCCTGAATTTAAGCCTGCCAGAGCCAGAGGTGAAACTCCTCAAACTAAACTTTAACTACCGTTGGAGCTCCTCCTGTATCAAATACTTGGGAGTTAAGATATCGAGGACCTACAAATCTTTATATCAACATAACTATCCGACCCTATTCCAAAAAATCAAACAAGAAATGGGGAGAATATCAGATATCATGGATCGGGAGAATGATCTCGGTTAAAATGAATATACTCCCTAGATTACTGTACTACTTCCAGACTCTCCCGGTCCACATCCCTGGCTCAGAATTGAAAAATATCCAAAAACTAATCTTCCACTTTATTTGGCAAGGAAAAAAACCAAGAGTCTCCAGAACAGTTCTCTTGGCCTCAAGGGGGAGAGGAGGACTGGGAGTACCAGACATCACAAGATACTACCTGGCCGCCCAACTGCGACAGGTGGTAGTCTGGAACGCTAACCCAAACCAACACTGCTGGCTAAATATAGAAACACAATATGCCGGGACGCCATCACTGCCGGCCTGCCTTTGGTCCCTGAGCAAGGAGGACATGCAGAATAACAAATTTAAACTAGGCCCGATGAGACACACATGGGAGACCTGGACGAAATGCAAATTCAAATTTAAGCTCACAACACCTCATTCCCAACTTACGCCTATTCACAAAAATCCGAAATTCCCACCTGGCTGTGAGCCCAGACAATTTGATGAATTCAAAGCCAAAAATATTAGAGCGGTTGCCGACCTCTTGAGCTTCGGGGAGTTCCTGAGTTACCAAAATTTACAATCTAAATACGAAATAGTAGGGCTGAATGTATTCAAGTACCTACAAATTCGACATTTTATTCAAACTTTAACCCCAACGTTGGAATTCCCCCCTCTCACTAGCTTCGAGCGGCTCTGCCGTGAAACAGCCCACCAGAAAGGTCTTATATCGCAAATTTGTGCAGAACTGGAGAGGGCCATAGAAGCCCCTACACACGACTATATGCTACATTGGGCAGCAGAATTGGAAATAGATAGAGACCGAGAGGACTGGGAAAGTATTTGGGAAAATGCCTCAGGAAGGCCACAATCAAAGAAAATATATACAAAATACTGTTCCGCTGGTATCTTACCCCAGTTCGAATAAATCAAATCTACCCTCTGGCTTCCGATCTATGCTGGAGAGGCTGCGGTCAAAAGGGGGACATGGCCCACATCTGGTGGACTTGTCCGGAAATTCAGAAGTACTGGGAAATTATACAAAATTTAATAAAAGAGGTCACAGACCTCACAATACCCATTGACCAGCTGACCTACCTATTGGCCAGACCCTTAGAAGCGCTGGATCGACCAACAGGCAAATTAGTCTCCTTCATTCTCACCGCGGCTAGATGTGCGGTGGCAGCCGCCTGGAAGAAGGTGTCTCCCCCCTCCAAACAAACAGTAAAAAAAAAGGGTGCAAGAGGTGATGGAAATGGAGAGACTGTCAGCCTTTCTGAAAAGGTCCACTACCTCTTTCAACAATACATGGGATCCATGGCTAACACAAATGGCTCTCCAGCACCGAAATGCCCCATAATAGCAAAAAATAAAGGAGGGGGGGGAAGGGGAGCGGAGGGGGGGGAAGGGGAGCGGAGGGGGGGGGGGAAGGGGAGCGGAGGGGGGGGGGGAAGGGGAGCGGAGGGGGGGGGGAAGGGGAGCGGAGGGGGGGGGGAAGGGGAGCGGAGGGGGGGGGGGGAAGGGGAGGGGGGGGAAAGGGAGCGGAGGGGGGGGGGAAGGGGAGCGGAGGGGGGGGGGAAGGGGAGCGGAGGGGGGGGAAAGGGAGCGGAGGGGGGGGAAGGGGAGCGGAGGGGAAGGGGGGGGAAGGGGAGCGGAGGGGGGGAAAGGGGAGCGGGGGGGGGGAAGGGGAGCGGAGGGGGGGGGAAGGGGAGCGGAGGGGGGGGAGGGGAGCGGAGGGGGGGGAAGGGGAGCGGAGGGGGGGAAGGGGGGGGGAGGCGAAGGGGGGGTGGAGGGGAGGTGAAGGGGGGGTGGAGGGGAGGTGAAGGGGGGGGTGGAGGGGAGGGTGGAGGGGAGGTGAAGGGGGGGTGGAAGGGAGGTGAAGGGGGGGTGGAGGGGAGGTGAAGGGGGGGGTGGAGGGGAGGTGAAGGGGGGGGTGGAAGGGAGGTGAAGGGGGGGGGGTGGAAGGGAGGTGAAGGGGGGGTGGAAGGGAGGTGAAGGGGGGGTGGAAGGGAGGTGAAGGGGGGGTGGAAGGGAGGTGAAGGGGGGTGGAGGGGAGGTGAAGAGGGGGGGGTGGAGGGGAGGTGAAGGGGGGTGAAGGGGAGGTGAAGGGGGGTGGAAGGGAGGAGAAGTGGAGTGAGGGGAGGTGAAAGGGGGTGAGGGGAGGTGAACGGGGGTGAGGGGTGGGTGAGGGGTGGGTGAGGGGAGGTGAAGGCCGCTCACTCACCCGTCCGGCAGGTCCCACGTGGATCTGAGGCGGGAGGCAGCGTGTTGTGGCCGCTCCCCCGCTTTGTCCCGGGCGCTCGCTCCCCCGCTGACTGTAGCGGTGCCGGGGGGGGGTATCGGGGAGACACTGACACTGGAGGGGAGGGGGGGTGGAGGGGGGGTGAAGGGGGGGTGGAGGGGAGGTGAAGGGGGGTATGGAGGGGAGGTGAAGGGGGTGGAAGGGAGGTGAAGGCCGCTCACTCACCCATCCGGCAGGTCCCACGTGGATCTGATGCGGGAGGCAGCGTGTTGTGGCCGCTCCCCCGCTGTGTCCCGGGCGCCGCCATCTTGGGTACTCGGCGCCGCGAGGCAGACTGCCTGGCCACTGGCTGTTCCCCCGCCCGGGAAGGGGTGAGTTGTAGCGCCGGGGAGGGGGGGGCATGTATATGTGTGTGGGGGGGGGAGGTGGGAGATATAGAAAGGGGGGTCTCGCACGGCCGCTGACACTGGGTGGGGGGGGGGGCGCTGAAGGGGTAATAATAGTGTGTGTGCCCCGCTGACTGTAGCGGCGCCGGGGGGGGCGGGGTGAAAGCGCGGGAGACACGGGGAGAGGAGGAGGTGCGCGCGGGTGCTGCTAACACTGTGAGCCCCGCTAATGTAGGTAACACCACCCCTACACACGTGTGTGTGTGTGTGTGTGTGTGTGTGTGTGTCCCTGTGTGTCCTTTGGCCCGTCACTCCGCCTCAGGCCAATGAGAGGTGTGCGGGGGCGGGCGGCCCAAGGGACCAATGAGATTGCCGCTAGGGACGCAGACATACAGTGCTTTCAGAAATATATAGTAGATATATATATATATATATATATATATATATATATATATACACACACACACACAAACACACACACACACACACACTGGCTGGGAATGTGTGTGTTAATCAATTTCTGACTGGTAACAGTTGTACTCTATGGAGGTAGGTGGCACCACCTTGACAAAGGTCCCATTCGTGGACCGAAACGTTGGTTTTGTGTTTATTTTTTCAATACACTTGTTTGTTCAATTCTGGAGTGCTGCCTGCTGATTTTGTTTCCAAACGGTATTGTATTGCTTATTCTTCATTATAGGATCTGCACCCACACCAGTGACTATTATTTTGTTCTTTTCTATGTTATATATATAACGAAAAAAATATCCTAAATTATAACAAATTTATTAAAGACCACATCACATGAAACACATAATTAAAACAGTATATATATAATATATATATATGAAATTGTAAAAGACAGCGCCTTTCTCAGACAACACCCAAATTGCTGCAACCCTGATCCAGCAAAGTAAATTAAATTCTTTCAACGATAATGATATGGATCTAAAATTCACATTCAATCTCAACAAAAAAAGTATAGTGTTTCTGGATTTAGATTTGGAGGCTAGTGACAATGGTGAGATCATCACCAAAACTCATTTCAAAACGGTCGCAACAAACAGTTATTTGCACAAAAGAAGTAACCATTACAAAAGATGGCTGGACAATATCCCCAGGGGCCAATTTCTCAGAATCGGGAGAAATTGTTCTCTTGATTCTGACTTTTTGGCCCAGGGGGAATTATTGGTCAAAAGGTTTTTAGCCAAAGGTTATAACATTCATACCATTTTGGAGACATTCAGACAAGTGAGTGCTTTGGATCGTGTGGCTTTGCTCAACAAATCTAAGAAAAACTATTTGAAAGATAGACCGGCCAATGTTGACACAATAGATAGATCTGTCAAATCACCCTTATTCATTACTACATATAACAACTCAGCGAAGGGTATTGCATCCATTTTAAACAAACATTGGAGCATTATGTTAAGGGATCGTATTATTGGTCAGAAGTTGCCACCTAATATTCCTATCATCTACAAGAAAGCTAGAAATTTAAAACCTCTGTTGGCCCCTAGTCGCCTAAAGCAGACTATTGGTTTTCCCACAACTAGGATAACAGAAAAGGGCAATTCTACCTGTGGACACAATAGATGCCTAACATGTAGACACATAAGTAAGGGTGACCAAGTTATCTCCTACCATAACAAATCCATTCATACAAGGTTTTTGGAGCACAGACGAAATATCATTCATGGAATCACTACTCATAACCTGTCTCGACACTTTTTGGAAAAGCACAACAAGGATCCATCTTCCCTGGTGGTGATGGGTCTAGAAATAGTACCTTCAACATTACTCAGTGGTGATAGAGCCAAGAGACTGAATTTAAGAGAGACCTACTGGATATACATTTTGGATACATTGAGCCCGGGTGGTCTCAATGACTGTATCGATACTAGTACTATTGTATAGCATTCTCTTTCTAGCACACCGGTGGGATCTCAGAGGTCTGGGTTGAACGTGTGTAGCATGTTCCCTCTGTTTCCCAGGTGGTGTAATTTGTGGGGGACCCCTGGTCGGGATTGCATTTAAGTATTTCATAATAATTATAATACACACTTTATGCATAAGTAATCACATATGTATTCACATAACATTTATTTTGATTATAACAGCACACATTTATATTCACAACATAATTATTTGATTGACACATAGTGTCAACATACACACTAGTCATCCATTCACATAATATTTAATTTACATTTTCACATTTAGTCTAACACAATTTTAGCACAACCAAACAATCACTTTAATTATAACACATACTTTGTGATATACACACTAGCACATCATTATGAATAATATTTTCACAATCATGGATTGCTGGCTCTCTGACATTACGTCTCAAGATACAAACCCTTTCTCTTCAGGGTTGCTCGCTGTATTTATCTCTCCCTTCACTGTGGAGTTTGTATCTACCATATACCTCAGTATGTATATTATATACATTATTTTATCCTATCGCTTTGTTATATGTCCTCACAGGGTACTCTAATTAGTTTTTGAGATAAGTCCTCACATGGTACTTTGATTTTATTTTATTTCATTTTATAAATTTTTTTAGATTTTTTTCTTCACGCAATTTTTCCTTATACAATTTTGATCATTTTTGTATTTCTTATTCATTTCAAATTTTTTGGTTATAAACAATTAGGTGTATATGTTACACTTAGTACATATCATTAATTCGTGATGAATAGTGTGATGTTTTGCATCTGTCTCTGCATCATTTCCATCTTGACAGGAAAGGTACTATTTATCTGTGTAATTTATTCAGGATGCTATATACAAGTAATTATATTGTATCGTTTCCTATCCCTATTCAGCATTGTCAGCCTATTTAGGAGTTGATTCTCCAAACACACTATGATAGATCATAGCCTCATCTCTTCCTCAAATCACACAGAGCGCAATTTAATTTTGGACTCTGTGTGATTACTTCAAGCTTGTTATATTCATAACTAGCTGAGAGACCCGGCGTTGCCCGTGAGTTAAATTTCCCGCTAGGAAAGGGGAGGGGGGGGGAAGAGGGGGGGAAAAGGGGGGACAACAGTGGACAGGAGGAGGGGAGGGGAGGGGGGGAACAGTGGAGGGGGGGGGAACAGTGGAGGGGGGGGAACAGTGGAGGGGGGGGAACAGTGGAGGGGGGAGGGGAAACAGTGGAGGGGGGGGGGAAACAGTGGAGGGGGGGGGAAACAGTGGAGGGGGGGGGGGAACAGTGGAGGGGGGAACACATTTTTAATTCCATATATTTGATATTTGATTTAGAAGTGTAATTGTAATATCTAGTTAGATCCATTGCATTAATTATTATACATACATTGATATAGTTAATTGTTAACATTGATGATTTTTATGATATGAAGCATTGATATTGAATAGAGGTATCATGTTAACTTATGTTAAGAATCTACTTTATTTTTACTAGCCACAGGTGGTACAGCTTTGTAATTATCTGTATGTGATCAAGCATCTACAAATGCAATGAGATTCCATTTATTTACCATTTATTTATAGTGCTAATTATGTATTTATTGTTTTTTGTGTATTTGTTCATTTCAAGTATTCATTATACTATTACTGCTAATCTCAATACTGTCCTTTTATCCTTAATTATTTATTTTATTCTTAATTATTTATTTATTCATTATAACAATCAGCCACATCTAGCACAGATGACCTTTAGGACTCTAATTGAATTGAACCCATTCTTGCATTGCATGATCTATTGGACTATGGGACTATAAATTACAAGTCAATCCAATTGGAGTTCATCCCCTGATGAAATCCGCTGAGACGGATGAAACGCGTAGGGTCATGTGGCATAGGAACTACGGTGGTCGAGCAGGCCAGACGCCAGAGTGAGGACGTCAGTGAAGGATTTCCCTGGTCCCTGAGTTGTGAGAGGCAAATGGTGGCTGCACTGAACAGAGGTGTTCCGGTTTGAAAGGAAAAAGCCCTTTTCGGTGACTACAGCAGCAGCAACATCTATTTGCAGTTACTTCCACTGCATTCAAACGGAGGACGGCTGTGAATTCTCACGTCCATCTGGTGCATGGGCTGGTCCCATAACATGCCTTTATTTTATTGACAAAGTGTGAGTGTGCATTTGTCTGTCCATGGAATATTAAACCTTATATATCTGATTTTATACAAGGATCGGGCGCTTTTTCTTTATCTTTTTTATATATATATATATATATATATACACACACACGCGCGCGCATACACACACGTACACACGTGTGGGGTAGAGCAGGAGGGGCAGAGGTGGTCTGAGGTAGAGCAAGAGGGCAGAAGTGGTCTGAGGGGTAAAGCAGGAGGGGCAGTGGTGGTCTAAGGGGTAGAGCTGGATGGTCACGTTGGAGTGCAGGCAGGAGTAGAGCTGCATGGTCAGGGGGAGCAGCCAGTAGTAGAGATGTAAAGTCTGGCAGTATTAAAGCTGGAGGGTCACGTTGGGGTGCAGGCAGGAGAAGGGCTTGTGGGATCAGAGGTGCAGTAGCTGGCAGCAAGTTCACTTGAAAGAGGCTGTCTCTTTAAGAGTTCCCTCCTCCTTGGCTCTGATGACATTCATACTAACTGGACCAGCGCACAGGGAGCAGAGACGGCAGCCGACAGTGCTGGAGGGGAAGGTGGGGTGCCGCACCCTGAGGTGAAGAACCAGGGGCCCTGCACCCCCACTTCCCAGGTGCCTGCATGGTCCTATAACATCCTATAGTGCGGCCATATTGTGACCATATGATATGGCTAAAAAATATGCCCCTATGGCATCATTCTGTAGCATGGCTCTATAATGTGACCCTATAGCACTGCTGCACATTGTGATCCTTTCAGGTCATCTGTAGGAGGACATGTGCAGAGGAACACAATGGAGACTGTTTTATGGTGAAATTAAAACAAGGCTTTATGGTCTGGCGCGATCAGCGGGTTGTTCCAAACATAACTATATGATCAAATGGGCAGAAGATTTGAATACAGAGATCGATAGAGAAGACTGGGAGGACATTTGGGAGGTAGCTGCAAAAACGTCAATCTGTACCACTATCAAAGAGAATATTTATAAAATTCTATTTCATTGGTACCTAACCCCAAGCAGGCTGGCTAAGATCTTCCCCGGGTTCCCGGATTTGTGCTGGAGGGGATGCGGGCAAAAAGGAGATATGGTTCATATTTGGTGGAGTTGCCCAAAAATTCAGGTATTCTGGGTCATGATACAAAGATTGATCAGAGAATACTTGGGGGTGGAGGTTGAGGTGGAACCGCTGACCATGGTGCTGGCCAAACCAATAGATGAATTAGGAACGGCAGAAAGTAAGATGATCACTCATGTAATGACAGCTGCCCGCTGTGTTATTGCGGCTGCCTGGAAAAAGGTGAATGCGCCTTCTAGGCAGACTGTCTTACGGAGACTAAGGGAAATAAAGATGATGGAGCTCCTCACAGCACAGTTGAACCAGAAAACTGACAAATTTCACAAAATTTGGGAAATATGGCCAGGAAACTAGGGACCCCATATAAATAAATACAGAAATACCAGACAAATGGGCTCGTCCTACCCCCCCCCCCCTTCCACCCCTCCCACCCTTCTTTTTCTTCTTTTCTACGTTCTTCTCTTTACTTTGTTAAGCTCATGAGAGACGCGTGTTATATCAATTATTTTATTTCAGATGACGAATTGTTAATGCTCTTTGTTGTATGGACAAGTGACACTGTTAAAACATCATATGTATTACAAGACTATATATTTGTTATGTCTCTCTAAAACAATAAAAATAAATTGAAACAAAAAAAAAAAAAAACAAGGCTTTATTGTGCCTGTCGCTTTAAACACAGCAAAAATCAACATAAGAGAATAAGCCAAACAAAAAAACCTATCTCTGCTTTGGAGACTATCTACACATGTAGCTCAGCCCTCTCTGACTGGGTTGGTTAGCTAAGCTATTTACCAGCCCCAAATCATGGAGACATTTATCAATACACATAGACATAGATAATAGTCTTATACAAAAAGTCTTATCTGTTAGCTGGGCTGCTGTAGGGGAAGCTTCTCTGCTCTCTTGGAACCGCACCCTTGTGTGCACAGGAAATGTCAGGCTCCAAGTTTAGAATCTTGTCCCCTTTGTCTTGTGGTCAGCTTGTCGCTCCAGACATCTGTCCTTCCTTGGTTCAGCCCAGTTGTGGACTAAGGAATCTCTGCTCTGTCTCCTAGTTCAGCTCAGGTGTGAGCTAAGGAGTCTCACTTCCTGTCTCAAAGGCAGGCTTTTTCTACCACCTGCAATCAGCCAGGCGGTGTTAGTTAATTGCCTACCAGCAGTTAACCACCACACTGCTGGATTAGAGGCACATTTGTGAACAGGGATAAGTCCCCTGTTACATACCTCCCCTGTTTGTGGGAAGCTCGGGCTTACCACGGCCAAAGCCCATCCTTCCACTCTCATTCGAGATCTTTCTGTGACTTGAATGAGAGTGGACGGAGGAAGAGAACCCTCTGTCCCGCTGGGATTGGAGCCCTTTCTCCAGTTTATTTTTGTCTCCTCCCAAAGGTGCTTGAGATCAGCACTCCTCAGTCGCTTGAGGAGGACTTTTTCCAAGTAAAGTCTTTTTACCGAGTGCGCGGTCATGAGATTTCCGTTGCGTTGGGCACTCCTCTTTTTGTAGACAAACTGTATGGCAACAGTTGTAGAGCAGTTAGGACTAGCCCTTAGAGTTTCCGCTCTTGAAGCGGTCTTTCTGCACCTCCTCCACACAACGGAGTCGCCAGTTCAGCTTCTTTGGGACTGAGTTGCACCTCCACCGCCCTTTCCAGAGAACGTCCTATCTTTTCAGCTTCCTCAGCTAAGGATTCTTCTGGCTTTGATTCTGCACTCCTACCTCTGTTTGTTGCCTGTTGGGCAGCTGTAGGTTTGGCTAGTGTTTTCTTAGGTGGCTCAAACTTTGTAATCTTGTTTTGAAGGTGCGTGGAGTCCCCAACTCTCACTGTACCCTTGTCCTCACGGGCATTAGTTACTGTGGGATACCGGTGCTTGGGCAGAGCCAATACTTTTTTCCGTATTGGAGGAATCAGTAAGTTACTGGTTTGCAGAGTCTCAATCTGTTTGAGTGCGTCTTGCAAGTCTCTTCTCAGGGAATTTATCTGCGCACTTTGCTTTCTCTGAGTCTGTATCAGTGTCTCCTTCATATTCTGGAGCTCTGTAATTTTTGTCGTCAAGGTTGCCACTGCGTCTGTTTTCTCCTTGGTGTACTGACTCAAGGTAATGGAACAGTCTCTCTGTCTCTCCAGCTCTTGCTCCAGTTTTTGACCTTTCTCACGCTCCCTCTCATACAGAGTCACCTGGTATCGAAGCTCCGCCTCCAATGATGCTCTGAAGACATGCAGCGTGGCCTTTAGCTCCTCATACTGCTCTGTGGGGACGTACTGGGTATTCAGACGTTCCTGCAGCGCTTGTACCTCTTTAGCAGCCTGCAGCTTTTCTTCCTGCAGCGTTTGCTGCTTCTCCTCAGCATACTGGAGGTGCGTACGCAGACCTTGCAGTTGGTTGTGCAGTCGGTGCTCTGCTTCAAACTTTTCATCTTCCAAAAGTTTATTTATTTCTTTAAGCTCGTGCAGCCTTTCATTCTTTCCCTTGACGTGTTCTGTCAACTCAGAATTTTCTTTTTTTAATCTTAAATTTTCTCTTTTTTCAGTCTCTGTACTATTCAGGGCCTCCTTGCAGTCCACCTTCCATTTTTGCACATCTGCTTGGAGGCGGTTTGTCTCCTGGCGTGAGACTTCCATCTCCAGGTTTAGGTTCTGAAGCTCCTTCTGAGAGACTTTGAGATCTAAGTTAAGATGTAGGATAGTTTTCTTTGAAATGTCCAGCTCCTCAGTGAGACTGTGAAGTTCCTTTCTGGAGATTTCCAGTTCTGTGCGGCAGCTGTTGATCTCATGATGTGAGGCATCCAGTACTCTGCGGAGTGTCTGAACCTCTTTCTGAGATACGACGTCCACCTCTATCCGGACACTGTTGACCTCCTGTTGTGAGGCATTCAGCTCTATGCGAAGAGTGTGCATCTCTTGCTGGAAGACTGTCATCTGCTTCAGTGCCTCCTCATACTTCCGCTTCAGCTTAGCCATCATTTTATCAGATTGGCTCTGCTTTTCATCCATGGCGGTAATAGTAGAGTTTGCAGTATCTAGCTCAGTCTTGAGATCGTCCAATTCTGTCCTGGCTAAAGAGTACATTGTGAGCACATCTTTCTGTAGCTTCACGTTATTTTCCCGGAGCCGATCACAGTCACGCCTGGCAACCTTCAGGGCATCCCCAGGGCTGGTCAAGGGATCGTCACTCACCGATTCCGGCTCCGCTTCCCTGGGATGGTTGGTTGAGGTTTTTTCACTATTAGCACCGGACAGACACTTCTTTGGGGTACACGACTTCTGCCTTGGGCCCTCTGGAAATTCGGTCATCCGCGGGACGACTTCTCCATTTTCTCTAGTCTGCAGGGCATTTCGGACCCCTTTTTCCTCCGCAAGATCTGCGGACGTGTCTGTTCCTTCCACGGTAAGTGAAGAACCGCTTTTCTTTTTTCGCCTTTTGTTTTGGATGACACCGTCCCCTCAGGGATACTGGGGTCTCCATCTTCATTTGAAATTTTAGCAGCGTCACTGGATCCACCCGGCTTTTCTTGCAACTGTAATAGCTGACGGAAATATTCGGTGATCCACTGCTCCCGCTCTTTCTCCCGCCAATCATATTCGTCATCATAGGGTGCGGTCTTTTCGGTTCGTGCCGAGTTCAGGCACCCCCACCATTCTTGGGGTGTTTTGTGGGTGTGACTCGGTTTGGGTTCCCCATAAGAGATGTCTTCCTCCTCATCGGACTGGAAGGGCCACTCTTCCGTGGGGTAGGGTTCATTACAGGAACGCTGTATTTTGTCCTCCATTTTGGGGCTATCAGGTATATTTTTCTTCCTGACCTCGGGAGGCGCTATTGCAGCTGTTGTCACTGTATTTGCTAGAACCCCAAATAGTTGTAGTCCTACAGGTGGGCATATTTTGCTTGTAGAGGTCATAGCTCTCACAGGCCTCTCTGTAGACTTTTCCTTCCCTTGGGTAAGTTTTACAACATTAGCATTACTGTGCATGCATTCATTCTCAACGTCTGAATAAGGCCTGAAGGGACACTGCTCCGTGTGGTGGGGTTCTTTACACCAGGAACAAATTTTCCTCCCTATTTTTACAGAGTCTGTATTTGACTTCAGCTGGGTGGCCATTTTAAATTCCCAGGGTTCTATTTCTTTAAATACAATGCTTGCTAGCTGCCCATTTTCTGGCTTCAGCAAAGGCATTTGCTTTAAACCATTTACTTGCTATGTGCAATCCCTCCACTTCAGCAACAGAATTTGGTTTTCTGCTTGAGTTCAGTAATTTTCAGTCTCATCTTTGGGTATTATGGCATTCACTCTTCACACTTTGGGTGCCTGTTTTACTCCCAAGATACAAAGGCAGACTTTTTTACTTGCAGAAAAAAAAAAACATTCTTTGCAGTGGAATATTTCTTTCACTCCCGGCAGGGTGACTCAACACTCAGCAATTAGCTTTGGAATACCTTTTACACAGTTCAGCAATCCCCTTTTCCCCGGTAGGGCAATTTTACACTCAGCATTTGTTTGCTGAAAATTCCCCTGCCTCAGCACAGTCTTGCATCAATTTTCACACTTTTCTGCATATACTCCATTCACAGCTGGTAGTCCTATGCGGTGTGGCAACCTTTATTTGCAGAATCAGTACCGCTCGTGGTCACCATCTGTATTCACTGCTTCAGCGAAACATTTGAAAACAAGAAACGCCTATCCCTTTTAAGGGCTAACTCACTTCTTGAACCCTGACTACGGCTGGAAGGCAACACCCCTATTTCAATGACCATATTACACTTTATTGTGATAGGCAAATAAGGTTTACCTGCTTCAGCAGTCTCTCTCTCTCTCTCCTCCTGGGATTGGGGAAAATAGTCCATCTGTGGTTTTGTAGGTTTCAGTGCAGTGTAGATTTCCTGGGTGTGTCTCTAACTCTGGTCTCTGCTGCATGAGATATTTTTGATTAGGCTGTTTGTAGGCAAAAAGCACAAAAAAAATTTCACAGGAAATCTCCGGTCCCTTCCAACTTCAAAGACCACCTCTCATCCCAAACTTCTGACACCATATGTAGGAGGACATGTGCAGAGGTACACAATGGAGACTGTTTTACGGTGAAATTAAAACAAGGCTTTATTGTGCCTGTCTCTTTAAACACAGCAAAAATCAACATAAGAGAATAAGCCAAACAAAAACCCCTATCTCTGCTTTGGAGACAATCTACACATGTAGCTCAGCCCTCTCTGACTGGGTTGGTTAGCTAAGCTATTTACCAGCCCCAAATCATGGAGCCATTAATCAATACACATTGTGACAAACGCCCCTCTTTTGTAGTGCTGACGTCTGTCTGGGTTCTTCCCGACACAGTCTTCTAGGGTTAATTATACAACAAACAGGATCATGCAAAGTATTATGCTGCTTAACTCAGGCTTCTGCCTGCTTTATTTTCATCCAAGTAAGGTACTGCAGCTTTAATATGTGAAGGTTAGAGGTACTCAGATACTTTCATTCAGCAGTTCACACATTTCAGTGTTACAATATTTCCCACACTGTTATTTCAAGAAATAAAACCAAAATCATATAAGCAAATCCTATCCCTTTCAGGGATCTAACTACACATCAGAATCAGTCTCTCTAACAGCTGCTGGCCAACTAAACTGGTTCCCCAGCTTAAAACAATGCTCTCTCATTTAGGGACACAAGATACAGCACAGTCTTTTAGCAACAGCAGTAATCATTTGTTTGTCTTATCTGTTTGGGGTGTCCAGGCAAATCCTCTGGTACTGTGATACGTGGAGAGGCCGTCAACCTCGATACTGGATGCAGGAGAGTAGCGACACCCCCAGCCCCCAGGCTCCAAGGAGAGAGAGAGTCAAATGCAAAACCTCTCTGCTCTAAATACCTGTGCATGTGATTAGAAGAGCAGGTGAGGGAGAACTAGAGCCATTGTAATCTGTGGTCTGGATTTTCCATCCAGCTGCCTGAGGTAATGGGAAGCTGTGGAACGGATCATTTGTAACTATTCCTGCACTTTCTGCTCTAAAATGGGGCAGAAAGCTGCCTAACATCTTTGGACTATGTCACATATCCCCCTCCCCAGCTCACACCTACTGGGGTGAGCGGCCATGGACCTCACTGGGGTGAGCGTCCTACCTGAAATACTTGAGCTAACTCCTCAGTACAACATTAAGTATTCACATGACACGAATATGAACTTCATTATATAATTTACCAACTGAAAGGGCCATCAACCCTGTATATTAATTTGTAGTTTAGCTACATTTTCAACACAGAGAACCAATATAACACTGTACCCTTGACAAAATGCTTATTCTAGAGGCCTAATATACCTTAACTACAATAGCTTATTTGCATAGTTAAGTGTCCGTGACATAGTCCACACGTGTAATAACAAAAAAAATATCGGTCAATTCCCCAAACACATATTTTTTTTTTCTTTGACTTCCAGTCCATTACATTTCCTGACTTTATTTCATAGGCCGCTGCAAACTGCAAATGACTGGACTGTTTCTTTAGCTTCTGACGGAACTCTGGGCCCGGATAGTCTTTGTCTTTATATTGTGGCCCAGAGTGGCGAGATCCGGAAAAATTCAAGGCCAGCGTTGACCTTCGTCGCTTTTGATTTGCGACCTTTGAACCTTTATGGTACTTCTTACTGCCATGTATTTTCTCATGACCATCACTCACAGAGATTTGGGATTTTTCCTTTGGGGCAATTATATGGTATTTAGAAGATGAAGCACTGATTACCTGGAGCACCTTCACCTTGATGGGGCTCTCACTAACTCTGGCTGTACCCTGTGGCATTTTACCTTTGCAGCCGGCAGGCATGTAGTCTTGGACCTCTCTTTCCTGAGGTCTACATTTATTCAGGCGGAAGTACCGCTGGATAACCAGTGACGCATTTCTCAGGGTTTGATAGCGAATCCTGTTCTGTGTCATCCTAGTCAGAGACTGGATTTTTATAGTTGTGGCGTCTGGATCGCCGCTGATTCTGTATTCTGCAGTGCTTCCTGCATTTCTAACTTTTCCTGGATCAATTGCTTCTCCACTTTTTCTGCTTGGTGAAGCTTCTCATCACCTTCACTGATCTGGTCAGTCAAGTCTGAATTTTTCTGTGTCAGACTTACATTCTCTCTTTTTACAGTCTCTAAATTACTCAGGGTATTCTCATAGGTTTTCTTCAATGTACACAGCTCTGTGCTGCGAGCGTAGACCTCATGGCGTGAGAGTTCCAGCTCTGCTTTAAGCGCGCTAGCCTCTTGCCGAGAAACCCCCAACTCTGTGATGAAGTTTTGCACATCTTTCTGGGACATCTCATAGCATAGTTTCCAGTCAGTTCTTGTTTTCTTTGATTCGCTTGGCTCTCTGCCTATGATGGTAGCAGTAGCCTTTGTCATCTCTAGGCGTGTCGTCATTCCTGGGACGATTGCGCCAGGCCCTATGGGCTGTTGCTCATCTCGGCGCCTTTCTGACGCATGTCCTGACAGTGCAGGTTCAAGTGGCTCAGTCACTTCCCCTGTGACTTGAGGAACAGTTTTCTTTCTTTTTGCTTTATTAGCTCCAGAGATATCAGTGGTACTGGGCACACACTCACTGTTATCAGCTTCCACATCTTGCTTGCACTCACAGGGCGTTGCTTGCTTTTGCAGCTGTTTGTCTTTGAAAATTTTGGGGCACACATCTTCCATGTGACCTACTTCACGACAGGCCCAGCATACTAAATTCATCTGTGGGTACGGCTCTCCTCCAGGGTCGTGATCATAGTATGGCCTGAAGGGACACTGTTTTGTATGGTTACGTACATTACACAACAAACATTTCACGTCGGCCATTTTAAACCCCCGCATTTATTTGCAAACCCACAGACTTTTTAGTGTCTGCCCGCATCCTCCACCATATGTGACAAACGCCCCTCTTTTGTAGTGCTGACGTCTGTCTGGGTTCTTCCCGACACAGTCTTCTAGGGTTAATTATACAACAAACAGGATCATGCAAAGTATTATGCTGCTTAACTCAGGCTTCTGCCTGCTTTATTTTCATCCAAGTAAGGTACTGCAGCTTTAACATGTGAAGGTTAGAGGTACTCAGATACTTTCATTCAGCAGTTCACACATTTCAGTGTTACAATATTTCCCACAGTGTTATTTCAAGAAATAAAACCAAAATCATATAAGCAAATCCTATCCCTTTCAGGGATCTAACTACACATCAGAATCAGTCTCTCTAACAGCTGCTGGCCAACTAAACTGGTTCCCCAGCTTAAAACAATGCTCTCTCATTTAGGGACACAAGATACAGCACAGTCTTTTAGCAACAGCAGTAATCATTTGTTTGTCTTATCTGTTTGGGGTGTCCAGGCAAATCCTCTGGTACTGTGATACGTGGAGAGGCCGTCAACCTCGATACTGGATGCAGGAGAGTAGCGACACCCCCAGCCCCCAGGCTCCAAGGAGAGAGAGAGTCAAATGCAAAACCTCTCTGCTCTAAATACCTGTGCATGTGATTAGAAGAGCAGGTGAGGGAGAACTAGAGCCATTGTAATCTGTGGTCTGGATTTTCCATCCAGCTGCCTGAGGTAATGGGAAGCTGTGGAACGGATCATTTGTAACTATTCCTGCACTTTCTGCTCTAAAATGGGGCAGAAAGCTGCCTAACATCTTTGGACTATGTCACAACATAGACATAGATAATAGTCTTATACGAAAAGTCTTATCTGTTAGCTGGGCTGCTGTAGGGGAAGCTTCTCTGCTCTCTTGGAACCGCACCCTTGTGTGCACAGGAAATGTCAGGATCCAAGTTTAGAATCTTGTCCCCTTTGTCTTGTGGTCAGCTTGTCGCTCAAGACATCTGTCCTTCCTTGGTTCAGCCCAGTTGTGGACTAAAGAATCTCTGCTCTGTCTCCTAGTTCAGCTCAGGTGTGAGCGAAGGAACCTCACTTCCTGTCTCAAAGGCAGGCTTTTTCTACCACCTGCAATCAGCCAGGTGGTGTTAGTTAATTGCCTACCAGCAGTTAACCACCACACTGCTGGATTAGAGGCACATTTGTGAACAGGGATAAGTCCCCTATTACATCATCCCACATAATGGCCTTACAATATGGCCCTGATGCCAACCTATAACATGATCTAATAATATAGGCCTACTGGGACCCAATAATGGGACCCTAAAACATGACATTACCCTGCAGTGTTACTCAGCAAGTGTGTTACAGTGATCACAGTATGAGGCCTCAAAGTGACCTTTCTAATGTGACCCCTAAGAGACCACAAAAGGATCACAAGATGTGACCTCAAAACATGAAGATGCAGGAGTTATAGGAGCAGTTAGTGGAGGAGTTATAGGGAGCATGGGGTGATTTATATGGACCAGTTTTAGGAGCAGTTATATGGAGCAGTTTCAGGAGCAGTTATAGGGAGAAGGGGAGGAGTTATAGGGAGCGGTTTTAGGAGCAGTTATAGGGAGAAGGGGAGGAGTTATAGGGAGCGGTTTTAGGAGCAGTTATGGTAGGAGCTATATGGAGTGGTTTAAGAGCAGTTATAGGGAGCAGTTAGGGGAGGAGTTATAGGGAGCGGTTTGAGGAGCAGTTAGGGGAAGGAGTTGTAGGGAGCAGTTAGGGGAGGAGCTATAGGGAGCATTTATTATAGGGAACAGTTATAGGTAGAGGTTTTAGAGGGGAGCAGTTTTAGGGAGTGGTTTTAGAGCAGTTAGGGGATGAGTTTTAGGGAGTGGTTTTAGAGCAGTTAGGGGAGGAGTTTTAGGGAGTGATTTTAGAGCAGTTAGGGGAGGAGTTTTAGGGAGTGGTTTTAGGAGCATTACGGGAGAAGTTATAGGGAGTGGTTTTAGGAGCATTAGGGGAGAAGTTAAAGATATACATTTAAGAGGTCAGAGGGTGGGGTTAATGCGATTTCAGGGTGTTATGTAAGTATCCCCCCCTCTCTCTGTTCTGCTGATCAGAGAGTTTGGTGCTAAATTTAACAGGTGTCAAAATGCAGGAACAGGAGGATCCAGGATTGGATTACAGTGTTTACTAAACAGCAGGGACCCTCTGAGCTGCCCTCCCTCCTTCCCCTTCAAACCCCCCTTCCCTGCTAACTGTGCCCTTCCTTCCCCGTCTATGCTCACTTATCTCCCCACAGTTTCTTCAGACCTCCTATTCTGGAACCAGGGTCACATGTAGGATATGAATGAGTCCAGATAGCTTAACTCGTCCCCTTTTGAAAGCACACAAAGTCCTTCTAGTTTCTTCAACTTTATTGGGGGAGTTACAGAAATAAAAGGTACTTGTTAATGATGTTATTGGCAGAATTCTCTTGTTCTGCAGTGAGAGAGTGCTTCTCTAAGATGAAGGTGCCTTGTTATGGGGGGAAGGTCAAAAAGGATTGCCTTTGCAGAGGGAGTGAATGGAAGACGGGTGTACTCACTTAGGCTGCTAGTGAGGAAAGGAAGTACAATTTTCCTGTCAGACAGGAACAGTCTGAGGACCAATCTAACTACCAGAAAGGGGCAGGGGACCTGGGCTAAACCAACCTTATGGTTGTAAGGGTTGGGAGGTTGCCAGGGCAACCAACTAAAGGCTGTGTAAAGAGGAGATATGTAACAATAATGTAGCAGTTTAAACAGCTCTGGCTGCATCAGAGCAGGGAAAAACATGTAACGTTCCCTGGGGAGAGCTGGCAGTGTGAGAACAGAGAAAATGTATAATCCTGTTCCAGGACATGTTTTTTCAGACTTCCCTTCTCACCCCCTGATTATGAGAGTTTGTAGTGTGTAATTATCTTGTGCAGGATAGTGTCAGCTTCTTACCATTAATCTTATTTTCTGTCAGTTCCAGTTGATCCCCCCCCCCCCCAATAAAACACAAAAGAATGTGAACAAAAACACAAAGAGTTTGCTTGTAAATAAAATTGCTGTGAAGCACAGTAGCACTAAAGACTGCGTCGGCTGCTCATTCTGATTTGCTGCAGTACACAGACACCCCCAATAGATGGCAAGGGAGGCACAGGGAGTGGTATCCTGGCAGCTCCTGCGCGACAGATCTATAAGCTTCTTGGCTCAGGGACACCCTTAGCTTTCCTATCAGTGTGTAAACTTGGTAAAATGTTTTTGTTTTTTTTAATGCATTACATTATTATGTGTGTTAATGTGTATGTATTAATTGAATTTATGTGTATTTGTGTATCTATATTTGGTGTACCTGTGTCTGTATTTATGCATGTGTGTGCATATTTATCTCTGTGTGGCGGGGTTTCTGTGTGTGAGTAGACCAGGGATGGGCAACTCCAGTTCTCAACCTGACCTGTTGGTGGCCCTTTTCAGGATATCCCTGCTTCAGTACAGGTGATTGAGCCACCTGTGCTGACGCAGGGATTTCCTGAAAACCTGTCCTTTTGGTGGCCCTTGAGGACTAGAGTGGCCCACCCCTGGTATAACAGGAGTCTGGATGGGGGGTGGGTAAAATGAAGCATCTAGTGGTTGACTTACTGTAAGTCAGTGAAGCACTCCGCCCTCCATGTTGCAATGTGGATCACACACACACACACACACACACACACACACACACACACACACACACACACACACACACACACACACACACACACACACACACACACACACACACACACACACACACACACACACAGTTCCTGTAGTGCACACACCTGTGTGCATCGGACACACCGGCCTCGGGAAAAAGAGTTTCACTTATATTTCCAGTTGTGAAACATGCAGTTTCCCCACATATCACACAGTGACATACAGACTTCCCGCAACTCCCAGGCACAGCTCCTATTCCTAGACCCTCTGTATTACTCACACTTTTATTGTTGTTGCTGAATGTTCGTTTCATTTGTAGTCGGGACTCAGATAAAGTCGATTGTCACAAACCAATAATTTAGTCACTTGCTCAGTTGCTGTTTCTGTCATTCCAAGTGTTACTGTATCTGTCAGTATGTGTTAATGTGTGTATCTGTTTGCTATTGTGTGTGTGTAACTGTATCAGTTTAAGTATGTTTTACTGTATCTGACTGTTAATGTATCAGTTTGTACTGTATGTTACTGTGTGCATCTATGTGTGCAACTGTATTAGTGTCAGTCTATGTGTCACTGTAGGGCTGCGTTTATAGTAGGCGGATGGTGTTGCGCGTGCCTGTCGCTCGAGCGATCTCTGCACTGTGATCCGAGGTGACGGGGAGGTGTGGCTGTGACGTCATGAGGCTGGTTGGCCCTCATTGGCTGAACCGCTCACGTGACCCGTGACACGAACACGCTGTCACTCTCACTATGGACGCAGCCTGTGTGACTATGTGTTACTGTATCAATCAATACAGCTCAACCCCGTTATAGCGCTATAACGCGGATCCGCTTATAACGCGGTTTGAGCATGGACCCCGAATATTAAAAAAACCAAAAAAAAACCACACACACTGCACACACTCACAGCACACTGCACACACTCGCAGCACACTGCACACACTCGCAGCACACTGCACACACCACACATCACAACACACTGTACACATCACAACACACTGCACACACGCACAGCACACTGCACACAGCACACTCACAACACACTGCACACACACAACACTCTGCACACTCACAATACACTGCACACACTCACAACACACTGCACACACAACACCCCCCCCTCACGCCCCCCCCCCCTCTACCTCCCTACCTTTGGTGTCAGCTGCTGGGGGATCAGAGCGGGGCTGGCGGAGAATCGGAGCGGGGCTGGATCGGAGCGGGGCTGGGGTGGGTTGCTCGGAGCGGGTCTGGCTGGGGGGGTTGATCGGAGCGGGCGGTTGCTCGGGGCGGGGCTAGCTGGGTTGATCAGGGCGGGGCTGGCTGGGTTGATCAGAGCGGGGCTGGCTGGGGGGGTTGATCGTAGCGGGGCTGGCTGGGGGGGTTGATCGGAGCGGGGCTTGCGGGGGGGTTTATCGGAGCGGGCGGTTGCTCGGGCGGGGCTGGCTGGGTTGATCAGGGCGGGGCTGGCTGGGTTGATCAGAGCGGGGCTGGCTGGGGGGGTTGATCAGAGTGGGGCTGGCGGGGGGGTTGATCGGAGCGGGGCTGGCAGGGGGGGTTGATCGGAGCGTAGCTGGCGGGGGGGGGATCGGTGTGGACTACTGGGGGAAGTGAGGCTGCTAGAGGAAGTTACGGTGGCTGCTGGGGGAAGTGTAGGGCTGCTGGCCACCTCTTCGCCCCTCCCCCCGATCGGGCGTGCGTCGGCCATTTTTTTTCCCATTAGTGCGACCCCGGTTATAGCGCGGTCAGATCGGGTGGCCCCCGATTACCGCGCTATAACGGGGTTGAGCTGTAGTTGTTAATTTGTGTATCTATGTGGGCAACTGTATCAGTCTGTGGGTTACTGTATCTGTCAGTTTGTGTGTGTTTTGCTGTATTCATTTTCATGACAATGTAAGCCTTTGGCAGAATGAGGAATTTGGCTGGTTGGGAGATTAGGGGAAACCCAGGGTGAGTTAGGAGGAAGTGAGACACTGTGTGTGATAGGCGAGGGTGCAGCCAGTTGGACTCGTAGGAGTTGGGATAGGTTTTCGAGTTCCTATCTGTGGCAGGACCGATTTCACGTCATTCTTAAAAAATACATATATTTCGCAAACAGTAATGCAGATATACCATAGCAAATGTAGATAGACACATACATTGAGACAGAGATCATTATCATTTATTTTTTAAGTAAGAACAAGCCTCCTCTTAAGGGGGCATCACAATACTTTACAGTCGGTTTGTGAACAACACAAATTAAATACAATTATTTTGTTACACAAGAGCCAGACAGGAAAAGCCGGAGTTGTAATAATACATGTTTGCATTAAATGAACAAAAGGTTATACATTAAAGTTACACAAATTTCATGGACAGTTAGAGATATGATTATGGGCATATGTGATTAAAATTGTGTTAGAAGAGGTAAGATAGGCATGCAATGTGGAGTTAGAAGAGGCCCTGCCCCAAGGAGCTTACAATCTATTAGGCAGGGTAAGTTGAACCATTGGGTACAGGGGATGAGAGGGTTGGTGGGTTTCAGAAATCAATAGAGCAGCTATAACATTACAAAACATCGGCAAACGGTGACACCCTTTGGCTGACACCTTTGGGGCGACTTAGGTGTTATGTCGCAGAGATTCTTTGGCAGAGATGAAAAAAAGCAGCATAGCAGCACACTACCTCATGTCAGACGTGCAGAGGAGAGGGGCTCATTAACTCCAGGTGGTCTTTGAAGTGGCTCTTTTCATCATGCTGTTAACCCCATCCACGCTGGCTTAGTGGACAGGGGCTGTGAAGGCATATTGTGAGCCCCCCTTAGGGAAACGCTTTTGGGGCGACTCAGGTGTTATGTCCCAGAGATTCTTTGGTATAAATGAAACAGCAGCATAGCAGCACACTACCTCACGTCAGACATTGGTATACATAGTGATACACACATTAACACAGACTGACAGATATAGCGACACTCATGAAGTAACATCATCTTGTTAATATTCCCAGAGATGAAGAGTCAAGTTGCTGGGATGACAGTTACACACCCAGATCAGTGATGAGGTGACAAGGAAACTGACACTGGTCATGAAGTGAGACTTGGCTGTGTAAACTCCCCCTGTGTGGCTGGGCCAAAATAACCTGATCACTGTTCTTATGTAAAAACTATTTCTGTTAGTTTCTCTGCAGTAATACAGCAATGGAGTCTGCTCCTCCGCTTGTGACACATCCCTGCTGACTATGCAAAGGCCCTGTGATAAGAAATTATTTATTGGCCACACAACATAATATATATCTGTACCATGTTAGCCAAGCTTAATAATCAAAATAAATTCATAAATCGCATACAGCACAGGGGGGAAGGATTGGTTTCAGTCACAGATACATTCTAGGACGCACTGTTTTTAATTAAACCCTTGCTTGCTTTATCCATTGTAACATCGCCGAAAGAAGAGATCAGTGTATCTCGAAAGCTCGCACAAATAAAAGCATTTAGTTAGCCACAGAACAGTATCGTCTATTCATTTTTGATTATATATATCCTATAGACTGTAAGCTTTGCAGGGCAGGATCTTCCTCCCTCACATGTATGATGCTGTGACAGCCCTTGTTGTCTCCCACCCCCCTTTGTACTGTGCCACAGAATATGGTGGCACATTACAAATCAATCATAATAATAATGATTACAATATTGTTCTGTGATACATTATCTCCAGAGCACTACATAGCCGACTGCCATCGGACAAAGGCAGGCTGCTAATAACCTACTGCCGTCTGGCCAAACCTCCTCGTTCTGTGTCCTGCCCGCTGAGCAAACCTCATTGACTTTGATCTCTATTGATCAGATAGGAACTGTCCGTGACTACCCTGCAGCTCATCTCTCCCATTCAGACCTGGAGAGGTGACAGGAGTCGCTGACAGGTCGCATATGAATAATAGAGATCCATGGGCAGGACCCAGAATGAGAGGGAGAGAGAGAGAGTGTGTGTATGTGTGTATCACTCATGTACATATCAATTCACAGCAGTAATACACGTAACACAATAATCATAATAATAACACATAACGGCAATAAGAGCTTGAGATATAAAAGTAACATTAGGAAAATGAGTCCCTGTCTCGAAGAGTTTATAATCTATGTGTGTCTGTCTGCATATCTGTGGCTGTCTATGTATATGTCTCCACACAATTGAACCGTGCTCTACTAGGCTAAAAATATGGGCAATTAGTTAACTATACATCTAGCGTGCTCAGTCCTTTGGGACTAGGATAAAAAGTCAAGTGTCCGGAGACCCACCTGACAAAGCCCTTGTGTGCGAAACGCGTAGGGTTTATGGTGCTGGCATTCGATTAGGAGTGCAGTGCCCTAAGTGAACAAATCAACCCCTCCGACTGCGGACGCCAGATGCGGAGCAGGAGACCGGTGAAGGCTTTTGAAAGTGGAGCCAAAGTGACAGAGGCAAAGACGTGCAAGACTGTTTCACTTTCGGGATCTGGTGCAGGACGGCAGCGCTGGAGGAACGGTCATGCGGATTTACTTGGAACGCCGGTGAAACCTGCATAACATTGAAGTTCTTGTGCCCGCGCTTCACTATGCTCGTCGGTGTCTACTCACATATAAGTTGAGCGGTATTGTTTTTATTTGGTGCTAATATACAATACTTATACAGGCTGTGTTTGTCTGTTTCCAATGTATATGTCAGTCAGAATAATATAAAGCAGCGTGTTACACAACAAAAGTTATATAAATAAAAGGTTGTCAAAACACAAAAACAAGAAATGCAGGGGGGGGGGGAGGGGAGAAGGAAACGAAGGAGCTATGAAACAGGAGGGTAAGTCAAACCTCTGATCCAGAATTAGAAAATACAGGAAAGCTTATGCACACTGAATAAATGCACACAAAAAACTGTTCATTCTGATCCAAAATAGCTACATACAAACCCCCTAAAATAGAAGTTAATATCAAGCGTTCACAGGCATGTCACATGGAACACGGGAGGACATATTTCCCATATGTTTAACAAACTAGACACAAATTCAATATACCGCTTTGTCCTCCAACATAACTACAACACACTTCACTGCGAAATGTTCAAAGAACTAGAGCAATCACTCGAGTCTAGGCACAAAGTTCATCTTTCCTGTCTTGCCTTCAAATACTTTCTTGGCAAGTCACCCGACTATCTGAACAAGCTCCTCACCCCTACCACATGCAGCACTTATCACCTGAGATCTGACTCCAAAAGACTGTTCATGATACCCAGGTTCAACAAAGTATCCGGCCGCTCCTCCTTCTCTTACTGTGCACCTTAATCCTGGAGCAATCTACCTGAGACTCTTACAGCCACCACCAGTCAACGTTCTTTCCAAACTAAAGCTGTTTCACATTTTAATCTGGTCTGTAATTGTCATATGCCTAAAAGATAAAATATGTTAAACTGTTTATGCAATGTCTTTATCCATAATGACCCTGTTCACTAAATGTAACCATGTATTTGTAACTATGTATTTGTCATCATAACTCTTTGCCCAGGACATACTTTACTTCCTGGTAAAACACGTTTTATAAATAAATAAATATAGATGGAAGGCAGTATTACCAGGGGAGAAAGAAGCCCCCTTATCAAACCCGGGGATCAGTGATTCAGAACTATGATGCAATAAAATGTAGAGACCCTTATACAATTAGATCGCTCTCCCCTCCCGTGCTTTCCCTTATATAATCAGATCACTCTCCCCTTCAGGCGAAATTTCCCACCGAGTGACAGTGTAACAGAGACGTCCCCAATATAAACTAGCATAATGATCTTGCCTTCTTTCTTTAACCTCCTCTTGTGGCCTCCACCAATGGACCAATTCCAGCAGCCACAAGGATGGTCACTACTTAGACCTGGTCTTTACTAAAAACTGTTCCCTTTCTGATTTCTCTATCTTCCCACTTCCGCGCTATGACCATCACCTTCTATCAGTCACCACTACTCATTTCCCTCACCGACCTCCTACCTGTTCTACTCGCTACTCTCGAGACCTTCGCTCCATCACCTCTCTGCTCTGACATCTACTCTGAGCGCTAACCTCTCTTCTCTCTCTCTCTCCTTCCTCTGAAACTGACAATGTTGTAAACTCTTACAACTCTATCCTCTCCTCCTCGCTTAATCTATAAGCCTCTTCTCAGCTCTGGCCCACCCGTCCCTCTAACCCAGCCATGTGCAAACTGGGGGGCGGGAGAATTTCTAGGGGGGGTGCGGCGGTTACAGAGGCCCCGCACTCTTCCCCGCACTCATTTAAATTAAATGCCGGGGGAGGCGTGAGGCCTCTGTAACTCCCTCACCTGCTATCTGCCAGGTCTTCGTGGCATCAAATGACGCGGCGGGGTCATATGGCGTGATGCGTTTCCATGGCAACGAGCGTCAAATGATGCGGTGGGCTCACGCGACCTGCGGCGGCATTTGACGCTGAGTCCTTGGAGAGGGGGGGGGGGCACGAACGCTGCGGCTGCCGGGCAGGGGGGCGCAGCTAAAGAAGTGTGCACATTCTTGCTCTAACCCAGGGGTGCGCAAACTGGGGCACGCAAGATTTTCTGGGGGTGTGGGGGCACGGCGGTTACAGAGGCCCCTGCGCTCTTTACCAAGGTATTTAAATTAAATGCCGGGGAATCGCTTGAGGCCTCTGTAACTTCCTTTACCTTGTCCCTGGTGAAGCGTCGCAATGGCAATGCAACGTCAAATGATGCCACGGGGTCATGTGACCCCACTGCATCATTTGACGCCTGAGACAAGGTAAGGAGGGGAGCGCGAGCAGGTAGGGGGAGTGCAGACAGGGGGCACAGGGGGAAAAGTTTGCGCACCCCTTCTCTAACCCACGCCCTTGGCTAAATTAACAAACATGCTACTTTTGCACTTGCACTCGCTCCTCTGAATGACTTTGGATGAAATCTCACATTCTGGCTGATTTTCTGCACTCACTATGAATTTCTCTTCTCCCGTTTTCACTCTGCTCTCTCTCTAAGGTCAAAGAATTTTTTCCTCACTCATCAACACTCACAAATTCAATCCACGCCATCTTTTCTCTGTATTCGACTCCCTCATCCGTCCTTTTCCCATCAGTTCTCCTCAAGCATTTGCTGAATGCTTTAAAGGCATGGGGGATGCTATCCACTCACTTCTTAAATGAAGCATCCCAATAGCCTGGGCTCATGGCTACTATCCCACAACCAGTCACTCCTACAAACCATTGTGGCCAAGCATTGCCATCTACTGCACTTATTCCCTCACCTGCTGTCTCTGTAAATCTCCCAACATATCACTTACATTGTAAGATCCCCGGGGCAGGGATTTAATTTCCTATTGTCTGACTTTGTTGCAATTATTGGATTATAATTTTCTGTACTGTATCTTTGTACCATTCAGACCTGGAGAGCTTCACCCAAACCAAAGTCCGATGAAAGAACACACAGCACTACAGAATAAATGTTCAAAAAAGGAATATATTTTTAGTCCAACAAAAAAACAACGCTTCGGTCCACTTAGGCTGCATCCAGGGTCCAGTGTACATCAAAACAATGTACCTGAATTTTAGTGTCCATACTGCATGCGCATGAGCGTGGGTAGGCGCGATGCTTGCAGAGGCAACATTTTTTCTCTGTCGCGCGATGCCTTGGTCACGTGCGCGGTTCATCCAATGAGGGCGAATCGCTCACGTGACAGGCACGCCCTCACTATGCTACTCGTCGTGTAACCCTGCAGGCCAGGAATCGCCCCACCTACATCCGAGCGTGACATCACGGTGCTCGAGAGCGCGCGCAGTTACCCTTTATTATTATTTTTTATATTTATGATGTGTGCACTTACGTATACCTTTTTATACATACATGGGGTGTATATTGTTCTCTCTCTCTCTCTCTCTCTCTCTCACACACATATATAAATATATATATATATATATACATTTGCTCGCCCCGGGCGAGTGGATTTAACCCCCGGGCGAGTAAATATTGGCCCAAGCAGCACACGTTTGGTACTAGGTGGCGAGTAGATTTTTTTGTGTGGCGAGTAGATTTTTTGGTGATTTGTCAACCACTGTATATATATATATATATATATATATATATATATATATATGAAAACAAACAAGAAATTATAAAGTAGCGCCAAAAAGTGAAGTATTGGACAATTCAAATAATATATTAAAGCAATATTTAAATATTAATAATATTGATAATTCCTATAAAAATTATTATATAAATATACTGTGATCATGTGCTTTATAAGTGACCTATAAAACTCAACAACACATCAAAAAACATGCAATAAATGCGGAAAAGTGTGTGAAAAAACAGTCCTTTGAGTAAATGTCCTCAATGGTGGAACAGTAATTTCTGGTACGAGGGGAACTCTGGCAGCTCTCATATAGGATGAACCACATCCAAGGATTACCTATCGGAAAAAGAGAAGAGAGAGCGCACGTCCCATAGCGTAAAATTGTACATTTATTGGAAAGGGGTAGGGGAGATGGGGGTGAAAATTCATTCACAAGGGTAAGTAAAAAACAAGCAGTATGTGATAAAATCACCGCCAATCAGGTCAAACTGCATCCAGATTCCGCAGTCCAACTTTCACTTGAAGGTGCTAGATGATGGTAGCTGGTGCAGGACTCCAAAGGCTCAATCAGCAGGCAAATCCAGTTCTTTTAGAGTTCAAAAGAAGAATCTTGTATTTCCTGGCCGCAATATTTGTCCGCGCTCGATACGGCCCGTCTGCGCATGCGTGGTGACGTAGTTCCGCTCCCTTTTATCACATACTGCTTGTTTTTTGCTTACCCTTGTGAGTGAATTTTCACCCCCCCCCATCCCCCATACCCCTTTCCAATAAATGTACAATTTTACGCTATGGGACGTGCGCTCTCTCTTCTCTTTTTATATATATATACAGTATATATATATATATATATATATATATATATATATATATACAAATATGTAAATATAACTGTATGCTCATCTGCATGTCTAAGGCAGGTCTGCAACCCCGCCCTTCACCATTATCACACAGCACTTCCACTGCAGCAAGGGATTCTGGGAAATGACATGCAAATGAGCACGCAGTGCCACTTTTTGCTTCAAAAACCATATATATATATATATATACACAGTGCTTGACAAATCACCCAAAAATCTACTAGCTGAACGAAAAAATCTACTCGCCACCTAGCCCCGCCCCTATCCCCACCCACTTTTTCCAAAATCGAATAATTCCTTCTAAGAATTGTGTGTGAGTGTGTGACTAGTCTGGGTGGGTGACTGACTGGGTGGGTGGGTGACTGACTAAGCCTGAACCCAGACATACACACCTGAACTCACCCATGCATCCCTGCCATCTCTTCCCCTGTAAATGGTGTTAACCTTCTGATCTAATACTCACTAACCTTAAAACTCACCCCACAAGTTAAGCATCCCAACAGCCTGCACTCATGGTTACTATCCCACACTCGGCCACTACTACCACCCATTGTGGCCAAGCACTGCCATACACAGCACTTATTCCCTCACCTGCTGTCTCTGTAAGTCTCCCATCAAACATCTTAGATTGTAAGCTCTTCGGGGCAGGTATTTCCTTTCCTATTGTCTGATTTTGCTGCACTTACTGTATTATTATAATTCCCTGTACTGTATTCTTTGTGAAGCGCTAAGTACACTTTTGGCGCTATATAAATAAAGACATACAATACATACAATACTGACTGGGTGACTGACTGACTGGGTGACTGACTGACTGGGTGACTGATTTATGTATAGGGGTGTGTATATATTATTTATAGGGGTGTATATATTATGTATAGGGGTGTGTGCACCTACAGTATAGATGCGAGTATGATCGACACAGACACACGCGTGTGCGCTTGCGGCTCCGGCCGCCATCTTGTCTCCTTCTCACTTGCGCGGGCTCGGACGGCTCTTTCTTTCACTAATATCCGGTGGTAGGAGGGGTCCCCCGGGTATAATCTGCCACATCCGTGCTGGGTGACCCCGCTCTGCCTCTCTGGACCCGTGCTCTGGTGGGGAGGGGGCTGTCCGCACGGGTTCCCCTGGTATTGGCGGGCAGGCCGGGCACAGCTCTGGAGGAGGCTCCGGATTCGCGGGGCTGGCGCTTACTGCGGCGCAAAATGGTGGGCAGAGTCCTCGCAAGAACAGGGGAAGGGGTTACCAGCGTCACAGAGGGGCGAGGTCAAGATACAACGACCAGGAGCATGACGGGAGTTGTAGCTCAATCGTCCAAGCAAAAAGTGTTCAGAGCAGAGCAATTACCGTGTAGCGAAAATGCCGGTGGGAGGAAGGCAGCAGCACCTTGCCAGGGGTTAAAATGCAGTCGCCCCGGGTGACCGCATTTGTCGAGGACATATATATATATATACTTGTGAGCACATTCATAACTTAAAATGTGTGTGTATATATATATATATAGCTTGGTCCGGCGACAGAGAGACAGCACACAGTAAGTTGTTTTCCAAAGTGTTGTATTAAAAAATAAAACTGCAACCAACGTTTCGGTCCGTGTAGAGGGACCTTCCTCAGGGTTGTGCGGTAAACAAGTGACCGTGACACCTATAAATACCCAAACCAAAGTGAATACCACCACCTGAATAAATAATTAAAATCACAAAAGAACGCAAAAATCCTCGTTAGCAGGTGGTCAGGAACGCCCAGTGTAGCCCCTAGTCCAATCCCTAACTCTCCATTGAGTCAGTTGCGCGAGCCGCCAATGTGATTCCGTTGCATGGTGACGCGTCTACCTGCACTGTATGCAAGCCAGGTAACCATGGGAGCGTGCGCTAGCGTCCATAGTAACTCGCGCATAGAGCAGCAGACTGGACTCACGTGCCATGCCGATGCATCTCCAACTTGTAGAACAGTAGCCATGGAGTCCCGCAACGGTGTCCTTAGTCACTGGCGCATGCGCAAATGACACCCCACCCCACTGAAGATAAGGGAGTGTGTGTGATAACTAAAACGCTACTCTGCGCATATATACCGATACCCAGAGGAAAGGGCTGGTGATGGGTTGAACCAGAGCAGAGGGGCAAAGTCCCCAAAGGGACATTGATAAGTGATCATAGGGGGGAAAAAGTATGATATGGTGTAGGGTAACCATGGAAGAGGAAAAGAAGGGGAAAGGAGAAAAAAAAGGGGGGAAATGCAGAGCTAAACAAGGGATGAAAAAATAAAAGTCAATATTATAAAAAGCAACCAAGTTTCAACTCTTCATTTAATCTAGTGGTCCTTAATTCAAAAATGAGTCTGGCCTCCACCTGTATCTGCAGAATGGGCATGCAGGGCATAGCGGCTAAGGAGTGCTATGCTGTCTAAAGTGCCTGTCAACAGGAAGGTATTTAAGTGTTGTATCTTCATCTGAACTTGAGAGAGCCTTCAGCATTGTTGACCAATGAATGGCTATTCGTTCCTTCAGCATTCTGGTGGTTTTGCCAATATAATAGAGGCCGCAGGGGCATTTAATCATGTACACCACGTATCTGGATTCACAATTGAGGAATTGCTTAATCTTTATTTGGACAGCACTGTGTGGATGTGAAAAACTTGGGCCAGTCTGCATAAACTGGCAGTTCGTACAACCATGGCATCAATAGGACCCAGGTCTTCTTGTCAGCCATGTTGCAATAGGCATATATTTGTTGATAGGGTCTGATTGGGTTAGCTGGTTCCCCAAATTGCGTCCATGTCTGTAGCATAACTATGGTGGCTCTTTGCAGAAACTGCCAATCTTGCTGTCGTTAGATAAGATGTGCCAATTTTTTTGAATGCTCCGCTTGATAAGGCTGGACGCAGTAGTGAAAGTGCTGACAATGTTGAATCGGTTTGACACAGAATCTGTTGTGGAGGACTTGAGTGTGACAGTTAAGATGATTGATAAATTCAAGGATAGTGACTTAGGGACCACTCCAAATGATGAACACATCGTCGATGTAGCGGACATACTTCTTAATGAAATGTGCATGTGGAGCATCGTGAAGGATGTGAGTCTGCTCGTAAACATCCATAAACAGATTGGCACAGGAGGGTGCCATGTTGGAGCCCATGGCCATTCCCATGAGCTGCAGGTAATGGTTCCTCTCAAATCTGAAATAGTTTTTATTCAGAATGACCTCCATGAGTAGCAGCAGGTATTGAGGAGGTGGGCCCGTATGCGTCGCAAAGCTGTCGAATTTGTCTCGAATGGCTTCTAGACCCTCCATATGTGGGATGTTAGTACACAGACTGGTGATATCCAATGTGACCAGGATATAGTTTACCGACTCCAACTTGAAGTTGTTAAGCTATGTGATGAAGTCTGTGGTGTCTTTAACGTAGGACTCCATACGAGAAACCATCAGCTGCAAATAAAAGTCCACAAACTGCAATAGCGGGTGGCATAGGGATCCTAGCTGAAATGATAGGCCTGCCCGGCGGATTTGTTATGGATTTGTGTATTTTAGGAAGCGTATATAGAATAGGCATTCTAGGATGTGCTTGCGTATGTAATGTACCAGTTTCTTCGGTAATCCACCCATTCATGACCCCATCTGGATTAATTAGTCTATTTCTTTCTTGTAGGAGATGGTTGGGTCCCCTGGCAGTCGCCTATAATGAGTCGAATTTGTTAATTGTGCATCAATTTCTTGTTTGTAGTAGACATAATTCATTACCACAATTCCCCCACCTTTGTCCGCAGCTCTGATAATCTCCTTAACATTTTTTAATGTTCTGACGGCTTGTCTCTCTTATATATAGCCAATAAAGAATATTACTTGTGAGCACATTCATAACTTAAAATGTGTGTGTGTGTGTGTGTGTGTGTGTGTGTATGTATGTATGTATGTATATATATACACCCAAAACGTCTAATTTCTTGCGATGGACTTTCACATTACCTGATTGCCACTGTTCATCGAATCTGGTAACAGGGGCCTCTTTTTCCCCTTGCAAAACTGCCTTGCGTTTGTATGGAGCGTCTTGTGTTCAGTCTGACATGCATGTGAACTTGTTCATTTATTACAGTAGCTTGCGTTAACGAGGTAATAACGTCTGCTACATATGTGTGTGTGTGTGTGTTCCATATACATGTTTATTTATCTGACTCATTTCTATATATGAGGTGTGTGTGTGTGTGTGTGTGTGTGTGTGTGTGTGTGTGTGTGTGTGTGTGTGTGTGTGTGTGTGTGTGTGTGTGTGTGTGTGTGTGTGTGTGTGTGTTCCATATACATGTTTATTTATCTGACTCATTTCTATATATGAGGTCACGGGCACGGGTGGTTACCCTCTGACGTTACTCTCATCGCCCCAGGCCTACTCCGCAATCCGACGTTGCCATGGTGACCCGGCTCCACGCCCTGTGATGTCACGAACCGGAAGTTCGTGTGGGTTCCAAGATGGCGACGGGAACCAGGAAGTGAGAGCGGAGAGGTGTCTGAAAAACAACGGGCGCTTCCTGGGACTGGGGAGGCCGGAAACACCGGATATATATCGACCGGGGAGAGGAGCACTGGCCGGGAGACCTGAGAGAAGCCAGCTGTATGTGCGGGGAACCGAGTGAAAAACAGTACAGGTGGTGGTGTGCCGGGTCTTTGGTGAGTTGAGAGGTTGGGGAAAGGTCGGGGGGGGGTAAATTGAGGAGGCATGGGGTAAATTGGGGAGGCGAGAGGTCAGGGGGACGAGTTGGGGAAGCAAAGGATCGGGGAGGTGAGAGGTCGTGGCAGGGGGGCGATTGGGAAAGACGAGAGTTAGTGGGGGGAAGCGATTGGGAAAGACGAGTTCAGGGGAAGGAAGCGATTGAGAAAGACGAGTGGTCAGGGGGGGGAGCAATTGAGAAAGACGAGAGGTCGGGGGGGAAGCGATTGGGAAAGATGAGAGGTCGGGGGGAAGTGAGTGGGAAAGACGAGAGGTCAGGGAGAAGCGATTGGGAAAGACGAGAGGTCGGGGGGAAGTGAGTGGGAAAGACGAGAGGTCGGGGGGGAAGCGATTGGGAAAGACGAGCGGTCGGGGGGAAGCGATAGGGAAAGACGAGAGGTCGGGGGGAAGCGATTGGGAAAGACGATTGAGAAAGACGAGCGGTCGGGGGGGAAGCGATTGGGAAAGACGAGAGGTCGGGGGAGAAGCGATTGAGAAAGACGAGAGGTCGGGGGGAAACGATTGAGAAAGACGAGAGGTCGGGGGAGAATTGATTGAGAAAGACGAGAGGTCGGGGGGAAGCGATTGAGAAAGACGAGAGGTCGGGGGAGAAGCGATTGAGAAAGACGAGCGGTCGGGGGGGAAGCGAGTAGGGATGACGAGAGGTCGGGGGGAAGCGAGTAGGGAAGACGAGAGGTCGGGGGGAGCGAGTAGGGAAGACGAGAGGTTGGGGGGGAAGCGATTGAGAAAGACGAGAGGTCGGGGGGGAAGCGAGTAGGGAAGACGAGAGGTCGGGGTGGAGCGAGTAGGGAAGGCGAGAGGTCGGGGTGGAGCAAGTAGGGAAGACGAGAGGTCAGGGTGGAGCAAGTAGGGAAGACGAGAGGTCGGGGGGGAGCGAGTAGGGAAGACGAGAGGTCGGGGGGGAGCGAGTAGGGAAGACGAGAGGTCGGGGGGGAGCGAGTAGGGAAGACGAGAGGTCGGGGGGGAGCGAGTAGGGAAGACGAGAGGTCGGGGGGGAGCGAGTAGGGAAGACGAGAGGTCGGGGGGGAGCGAGGGGGAGCGAGTGGAGAAGACGAGAGGTCGAGGGGGAGCGAGTAGGGAAGACGAGAAGTCGGGGGGGGGGGGAGCGAGTAGGGAAGACGAGAGGTCCGGGGATTGAGCGAGTAGGGAAGACGAGAGGTCGGGGGGGGGGGGGAGCGAGGGGGAGCGAGTAGGGAAGACGAGAAGTCGGGGGGGAGCGAGTAGGGAAGACGAGAGGTCGGGGGGGAGCGAGTAGGGAAGACGAGAGGTCGGGGGGGAGCGAGTAGGGAAGACGAGAGGTCGGGGGGAGCGAGTAGGGAAGACGAGAGGTCGGGGGGAGCGAGTAGGGAAGACGAGAGGTCGGGGGGGAGCGAGTAGGGAAGACGAGAGGTCGGGGGGGAGCGAGTAGGGAAGGGGGAGCGAGTAGGGAGACGAGAGGTCGAGGGGGGAGCGAGTAGGGAAGAAGAGAGGTCGAGGGGGGAGCGAGTAGGGAAGAAGAGAGGTCGGGGGGAGCGAGTAGGGAAGACGAGAGGTCGGGCGGGAGCGAGTAGGGAAGACGAGAGGTCGGGGGGGGAGCGAGTAGGGAAGACTAGAGGTCGGGGGCGAGCGAGTAGGGAAGACGAGAGGTCGGGGGGCGAGCGAGTAGGGAAGACGAGAGGTCGGGGGGGAGCGAGTAGGGAAGACGAGAGGTTGAGGGGGCGAGGAGCCAGTTGGGAAAACCGGGGCGGGGAGCGAGTGGGGAAGACGAGAGGTCGGGGGGGAGCGAGTAGGGAAGACGAGAGGTCGGGGGGGAGCGAGTAGGGAAGACGAGAGGTCGGGGGGGAGCGTGTAGGGAAGGGGGAGCAAGTAGGGAAGACGAGAGCTCGAGGGGGGGAGCAAGTAGGGAAGGAGAGAGGTCGGGGGGGAGCGAGTAGGGAAGAGAGGTCGGGGGGGGGAAAGCGAGTAGGGAAGACGAGAGGTCTGGGGTGGAGTGAGTAGGGAAGACGAGAGGTCTGGGGTGGAGCGAGAAGGGAAGACGAGAGGTCAGGGGGGGGAGCGAGTAGGGAAGACGAGAGGTCGGGGGGGGGAGCGAGTAGGAAAGACGAGAGGTTGAGGGGGCGAGGAGCCAGTTGGGAAAACCGTGGCGGGGAGCGAGTGGGGAAGACGAGAGGTCGGGGGGGGAGTGAGTGGGGAAGACGAGAGATCTGGGGGGAGCGAGTAGAGAAGACGAGAGGTCGGGGGGGAGCGAGTAGGGAAGACTAGAGGTGGGGGGGGGAGCGAGTAGGGAAGGGGGAGCGAGTAGGGAAGGCGAGAGGTCGAGGGGGGGAGCGAGTAGGGAAGGCGAGAGGTCGAGGGGGGGAGCGAGTAGGGAAGAAGAGAGGTCGGGGGGGGGGGGGAGCGAGTAGGGAAGAATAGAGGTCGGGGGGGTGGAGCGAGTAGGGAAGACGAGAGGTTGAGGGGGCGAGGAGCCAGTTGGGAAAACCGGGGCGGGGAGCGAGGGGGGAAGACGAGAGGTCAGGGAGGAGCGAGTGGGGAAGACGAGAGGTCGGGGGGGGAGCGAGTAGGGAAGACGAGAGGTCGGGGGCGGGGAGTGAGTGGGGAAGGTGAGAGGTCGGGGGTGCGGGGAGCGAGTGGGGAAGACGGGAGTTCGGTGGGGGGAGCCAGTAGGGAAGAAGAGAAGTCGGGGGGGAGCCCGTGGGGAAGACGAGAGGTTGGGGGGGGAGCCAGTAGGGAAGACGAGAGGTTGGGGGGGGGAGCCAGTAGGGAAGACGAGAGGTTGGGGCGGGGGGGAGCCAGTAGGGAAGACGAGAGGTCGGGGGGGGAGCCAGTAGGGAAGACGAGAGGTCGGGGGGGTTGGGTGCGATTGAGGAAGACGAGAGGTCGGTGTGGGAGCGAGTAGGGAAGATGGGGGCGAGTGAGTGGGGAAAACGAGAGGTCGGAGTGGGGAAGATGAGAGGTTGAGGGGGCGGGGAGCCAGTGAGCAAAACCGGGGACGGGGAGCCAGTGGGGAAGGAGAGGTCGGGGAGCAGGGAGCGAGTGGGGAAGAAGAGAGGTTGGGTGGGGGGAGCCAGTAGGGAAGGAGAGAGGTTGGAGGGGGGAAAAACGAGAGGTGGGGGGGGGGGAAACGAGAGGTGGGGGGGTGGAAAGACGAGAGGTCGGGGGGGTGGGGAAGGCGAGAGGTCGGGGGGGGAGGCGAGAGGTCGGGGGGGGAGGCGAGAGGTCAGGGGGGGGAAGACGAGAGGTCGGGGGGGAAGACGAGAGGTCGGGGGGGGAGACGAGAGGTCGGGGGGGAAGACGAGAGGTCGGGGGGGGAAGGCGAGAGGTCGGGGGGGGGAAGGCGAGAGGTCGGGGGGGGAAGACGAGAGGTCGGGGGTGAGAGGTCGGGGGGGGGAAGACGAGAAGTCGGGGGGGAAGACGAGAGGTCAGGGGTGGGAAGACGAGAGGTTTTGAGGGGGAGATGAGAGGTTGGGGGGGAGATGAGAGGTTAGGGGGCGGAGGAAGACGAGAGGTCGAGTGGGGAAGACGAGAGGTCAAGTGGGGGAAACGAGTGGGGAAGACGACAGGTCGGGAGGAAGACGAGAGGTCAGGGGTGTAAGGCGAGAGGGCGAGTGGGGAAGATGAGAGGACGGGGGCAAGCGAGTGGGGAAGACGAGAGGTCGAATGGGGAAAACGAGGGTGCGGGGAGCGAGTGGAGAAGACCGGAGTGGGTAGTGAGTGGGAAAGACCAGAGGTCAGGGGGTGGGGAGCGAGTAGGGAAGACGAGAGGTCGGTGGGCTGATTGGCGAAGGGAGAAGTCAGTAAGCCGCTGCTTGTTAAGTGTGACAGGGGGAAGCGAGTGGGGACGACGAGAGGTCAGGGGGGAGCGAGTGGAGAGGTCGGGGGGGAACTAGTGGGGAAGAAGAGAGGTCGTGGGGGGGAGCGAGCCAGTAGGGAAGACGAGAGGTCGGGGGGGGGGGAGCCAGTAGGGAAGACGAGAGGTTGGGAGAGAGCCAGTAGGAAAGACGAGAGGTCGGGGGGGGGGGGGAGAGACGAGAGGTCGGGGGGGGGGAAGACGAGAGGTCGGGGGGAGCAAGTGGGGTAGACGAGAGGTCAAATGGGAAAAACGAGGCGGCGGGGAGCGATTGGAGAGGACGGGTGGGTAGTGAGTGGGGAAGACTAGAGGTCGGTGGGCTGATTCTGGAAGGGAGAAGTCAGTAAGTGGAGCCACTACATGTCAGGTGTGAGGGTCGCTTTACGGGAACCTCTTTTGGTCAAAGGTTAGAGAGAGCGGTTACACCTGGAGGAGTTCTGAGTGAGGGGAGTGGTAGGATAATGGGTTAGAGGGGTATGAGGGGAATCTCAGGGTGACAGTACAGTTGGGGCTGCTGGGTTTTCCTGGGTTGTGAAGTGGGTAAGGGCTGACACCCTACGGTGGGTAAGTGATGACTCCCTTCACGGGCATCTCCTGTAGTGTGGGAAGTGGTATCATCCAGGGCGTAAAACCTGCCACTCTGTGGTTCCTGTGCTGGTATTAGGGAAGGTCCTGTCTGTCACATCAAGCCAGAGCAGTGACATTATAAAATAACTTCATCTGTCACAGCACACATCTTTTATATCCTTCCCTTCTGTCTGGTGGCACAATTCTCTATTTACATGGAGAGTATAATAGGATGATGGGTATAGCTCCCTATATATAGTATACTGTCGGCTTCTATTCAGTGCTATTTGCAGTGTACCTATGCATTGCTGAATCTTTTTTTTCTTCTTCTTTTAAGGGATCAAATAGAACATTATATATGTGACTGTGAGCATAGAGCCCCATTAAAAGGCATCTCTGCTTAACAACCAATACTTGTCGGATCTCCACACTAAATGAGAACTCTTATTTCCAGTCGGTGTGGGGTATTGACACGCTCTCGCACTACTTTGACACAGTCATTGTCCGAGTTGTTGACCAGGTCCCCCAAACGCCTGTGTGACTAGGTGACACTGTGTGCAGCGTTGGCTGCCTGCTGTTTGAGGGCCGTACAAAGTGTTACTACTACTTTATCAAGGTACATCCCTCCTCTCTTTCATATGAATCAGGATCTAGTTTAACTCATTTCTTTACAGCTTTTTAATGGGAATTCCAGTAAACAGAAATTACTTTTGTATCAGGAAGGAATTGAAATGTCTCTTCTCTTTTGGCACAACATACGTTTTTTCGTTTTTTTTTCAGGGTACAAAAATAGGATTGGGAGAAACAGTACTGTACACTGGGGGGGGGCCAACACTGTACATTGATCTTTAGAACAATATTGGTATACTTTACTGTATTCGCCTTGCCCAAGTGTTATGCATGTTCTTGGAGTCACCCAACAAGCGTTTTACACAAACATGAAAATAAAAAAGTACGGGGGTGGACGAAAGGGAAAGATGAGGGGGTGGGGGGTACGGCTCCTACCACCCGGCTCACATAAAATGACAGCTCAGACGACCTACGCTCTCCATCTGTTAGAGGCCCATACCTTTTTATAGCAATACCTGAATACCACAACAGTTTCTCCCGCTCTTGTGTTATTGAGGGGCCCCAGCTCTTATTACATTTGTGGGTGCTCTCTCTTAGGTACGCCGTTATTTTTTCAATAGTTTATCCACCATAGAATTGCCCAGAGAGAGAACTTGTCTCCTGACTTTCACAATCTTAAGGCATGTCCACCAGATATGGGAGGGGGAGCCGAGTTGACCACATCCACGGAAGCCCCTCAGAGAATTAATATTCTTTATAGCGTGCATTCTAGTTGGGGTTAGGCACCACCCGAGTCGCAGTTTATAAGCATTTTCTTTGGTGACCGTGCAGATAGAGCTGGATGCTGCCGCATCACAAATATCAGCCCAATCCTCTAGGACTTCACCCAATTCTGCCTCCCATTTGCAAATATATGAACATTTGGCGTCTCGCACTGTGTTTAGAAGCAATTGGTATACCTGTGAAATCAGCCCTTTATTTAGATACCGTATCTATCATTGTATGGATCCTTGAAATCGGTTTGTAGCCGCTGGGGAGATGGTAATGTGTCTAGACATGACAAAATGTTTTATCTGTAGGAACCAAAAGATTTTTGCCGGAGGCAGGGCTTGAGTCTCCTGGAGTACTGGGAAACTCTTAATTTGAACCCCTGTAAGCATGGCTTTAACCCTGGTGATCTGAGCTGCTTTCCAAAATTGGAATGATGGGTGCCTCAGATCTGGAGTAAATTTAGGATTCTGAAACTATTGCTGTGAGTTGGAATCTAAATTTAAGTTGGTTAACTGAATGCTTTATAGTGGGGTAGGTGAGAGAGGCCTTGGGACATTCTGTTTTGTCCAACCATAGGAGAGACCTTATACTTGTGGGGAAACCGATTTAGTTTTCTGTCAACCCAGCCTGTGGTGGCGTTCTGGGAGTTCCAAGGAAGCAATTGTCCTAATTGAGGCTTATAAATACTTAAGCAAATTTGGTGCCGGCAGTCCTCCCAATGCAGTAGTGCCTCTGAAGGATCGTGCCTCTGGTCCCAGGCCTCCTACCGCCCCATTTGAACCTATACATATATGTCTGCATGACCTTTAGGCCATAGCTTGACACTGGGATTGGGAGAGCGCGGAATTGATACATCAGTTTGTGGAGAAGGTTCATCTTCACCGAAGCTATTCTGCCCAACCAGGAGATGCTGTACTTCTTCCATGATTCTAGATTATTTTTCAGGAACTTCATTAGTTTAGGGTAGTTGGCACTATATAGAGTTTCGAATGAGGTTGATTCAAAGATAGGGCAGTGACTCCTTGTACCAAGAACAATCAAAATTGATGGTGAGAAGTTTAACTAGGTCGTCTGGAAGATTGATATTTATGACCATTGATTTAGTTTGGTTTATTTTAAAACCTGAGATCACATAAAATTGCTCAAGAACTTGAAAGAGATTAGTGATGGAGGAAGGTGAGAGGTCTATAAATTGTCAGCAGGACATCGTACGCGAAAAGGGACATTTCTATAGTGGTACCTGTTGTTATATTTGGATTCTGTCTAATTGGGGCTGCTAGCGGTTCGATAGAGAGGGGACGAATAGGAGGGACGACAAAGGACAGCCCTGTCCCGTTGGCTATGGACACCGTCTCAGAGAATAACATGGAGCATTTATCTTGGGGATTGGTATAGACATCTTACTCTTCTAAAATAGTTCCCTCTGAAGCCAAAGCTTTTAAGCACCTTGAATAGATATCACCAGTCTAGTTTATCAAAGGCCTTCTCTGCGTCTAACGACAATAGCATGGAGGGGGGTCTTAGTTGTCTGGGCGTTATGAATTATGTTCACTGTCTTTCTAACATTGTCCAGGGGCATGCCTGGAGGGGATATACCCTATTTGATCATGTTGTACTAGATGGGGCATAGCTTAGTTAAAGCGAATAGCCAGTATCTTGGCATATACTGTAGCTTGATGTCTGTATTAATGAGTAAGATGGGGCGATAGTGCAGTTTGTAGACTCTTTGCCCTTTTTTAGGATCTGCGCAATGTTTGCTGTGGACATTTGAATCTGGGATTGGGGCGCCCCCCCATAAATTTGTTCTTAAAAAATCACCATGTGTGGTTCTAAGATTCCTGCAATTTTTTTGTTGTAGATATTGGAGAAACCACCTGGGACAGGAGATTTGGAGCTCTTGAGCTCCTTGATTGCTGCTGTCACCTCTTTGCTAGTGATGGGTTCGTTAAGTTTAGCTCTCTGGGATCAGCTAACATACACTTTTTAAAGACCGTAAAAATGATGTCCGAGATCATGTTGTCACCACGTGGCATGTGATCACATTAGTATGAATTTGTCAGGGGGAGTTGCCCCATCCTGAACAGTGGTGTTAGCAGGAGTTTATTTCTCAGCAGTGTTGGGACATCATGTCCACAGGCCTGACCCCCAGAAGAGTGACAGAGAGAGGTCAGAGCAGAGGGGATAAGGGGACATGAGAGCAGCAGGGTAAGGAAGCAGTGGGTTCTCCTGAGAAGTCCTGTAGAGACACATGGCCACAGTGGAGGGTAATCGCTTCCAGGAGCTGCCTGCAGTCTATGTTCTCATTGGCGATCAGACATACTTATCATACCTCTCCACCCAATGTGGCATTCCCGACTCACTCCCCAACCTTGTCCAAGAAGGGACTGTAACATACAGTAGTACTGAGCCTCTCTTCATACATTCCTCCTAGTCTGTTGTTATTCATTAGCTAGTTCCTTTTCCTTAGCATTGGGGAAGGACTGCAGAAGAATGGAGAACTGATTCACACTGTCATGGAAGTCTTGAGCTACACGTACTTCATACAGCTGTGCCTCCATATTGTCTACAGCGGAGAGTTTGAGTTCATGCCGGTATTTAAAATCCTGCTTGCTTCGGCTCAGTGCTAAATGAATCACAATTTTTTGGAATGAATCTTCCATGTCTGAGAGATAATTAGGAATGCGGACAGTGATAATCAAGAGGCAATGCAGAGATAAGTGCAGTAAAATCCTCCCAGGTTATAGAGGCATACCCCGCATTAAGGTACGCAATGGGACCGGAGCATGTATGTAAAGCGAAAATGTAGTTAAAGTGAAGCACTACTTTTTCCCACTTATCGATGCATGTACTGTACTGCAATCGTCATATACGTGCATAACTGATGTAAATAACACATGTGTAACAGGCTCTATAGTCTCCTCGCTTGCGCACAGCTTCGTACAGGTAGGTAGCCGGTATTGCTGTTCAGGAGGTGCTGACAGGCGCAGGCGCGAGCTGCCATTTGCCTATTGGGCGATATGTCCTTACTCGCGAGTGTACTTAAAGTGAGTGTCCTTAAACCGGGGTATGCCTGTATTGTTTACAATCATTCCAGAAATGATCTACGAGTTCCTGTCTGACTCTCTATTTGAGTTATTGATCTGCCGGTTTTAACCTATGAACAGATCTCTTATTAGCTCGGTTCGGACCTTTAACTCCCGTAGTGCTGGTGTGGCCATTGAATGATTGGTGTGGTATTTACATGGCTGAGGGTTAGATGCAGACTCCTTGCTTCCCACTGTGAATCCTCCCCCAGGCTGTAACTTGCAGGGAGTGTCAGATGAGGGTTTAAGGAGCCTGTGCCTGTGTGCACAGGAGTTTCTGTATTGCTACATCCAGAACAGAGGTTTACAGCAGGAGCGAGGTTTTCTCCCAAACTCTCTACTACCTGCTCTTCCTGGGGGTGTCACTGCAACACTGCTGTACCCATTGCCCTGGAAACAGCTGTGTTGGTAACCCAATGGCCTGAGCATGGACCTGCAATTCAGCATTCTGTGTTATATAGGATTGCAGGGTGTGAATTGAGGCTACTTTCTGTTTCTGTCAGGGCTGTGACCCGGTCTTGCACACCTGACTCCTCAGTAACACAATATTAGGGGTTCTCCTTCCTCATATGGGGTAAGAGGGTGTCTTAACTGATGAAAGGCCATTTTGGGGCCTGAAACTTTGTATTTTGTTGTATTTTCTTGTTCTTTGAAATGAACAGGCATTTGAATTCACCACAAGAGGCTGCAGTTGGTGTGAATCCTTTTTCTTAAGACCACAGTGATGCTGTATCCGTCAGTGTTATTGGTCTGTCGTTCTCTTTTTGTTTTGTTGTAAAAGGGTGTCTCCCATGGAGTATTCCTGGAAGGAGAGGAGCCTGGGACACGGTGACTTCCAGGAATACAGCGAGCGAGATCTTATTATCTAAGAATATTAGGTTAAAGACAAACTGACATGCACACTAGAAGTAACGTGAGCTCCCCTGTAAACTGTGTATGTGGTGAATGTGTAACCCCTTTTGCTGCCAGAGGGGCCTGCAATGCATTGCAAAGCGATATACTGTACAACAGGCTGAGCAATAGCAGACAGAACAGAGCATTCTGGGCCCCTCTGACAGTGAAGGGGTTAAGGCAGCCTCTCCGCGGATGCAGGAAGAGCCATGTTCGCACAAACCTCATTTTCCTCCTGCTCCTTTTTTTTTCTTTTTTAAACCTTCGCAGAGAATAAGGAATTTCTGATGGTTTTCACTGTGCGGCCATTTTCATTTATCCCGGGGATCATGTTGTATGATGAATGGGAAAAGGAGCTAGGTTATCCATTTTAAAGGAGCAATCCAAGGAATATCCTACATGTGTTTAATTTTTATTTTTAAAGAAATAAGTCCTGTTGTATTAGATAATGCTTTAAATTCCACTCTTAATGCCATTTTTAATGAGTTTTAATATACTGAACATCTTTTGATTTCTATAGCAGGGTTTAGCCCATCTCCCCAGCAGGGCAAGATCTTTGCACCACTTTCCTGTTTGGGATAATGTGTTGCCAATGTCCCCAGCAGTTTGAGCTGCAAACTCTAACAATAGATAATGTTACCTACGGCCAGGTCTCCAGTGCGCACTGCGGCGCGTGTTGTGGCTTTCGCGCCACACACCACAGCACAGCCCTCTATGGGGCAGGCCCCAGTGGGCGTGTGTGTGTTTGTGTGGGTGCGCAAAGCGCTGTGACGCGTACGCTGGCAGAAGACAAGAAATGTCTTCCTGCGACGCGATCACATGGTCGGCGCGCACCAATGGAAGGGCAGATATTCCCCCATCATGGCCCCGCCCCCCGCGCTCCCCTACAGCTCCTCTACAGACCGCCGATCGCGGCTCTAGTCTGTGCATGCGCTGCCATGCCCGCCAGACGCCGTGCAGCAGTGAGGACTGGGGCTGTAGCCTTAGTAATATAAGAATACATTATAGCTGCTGAGTTTACACTGACTGAAGGTTTGACTTGAAACTGAAAGGCAGCCATTTAGTGAACCCAGAGAAGCAGGATCTTTGTTGATCAATCACGAGAGAACCAATTGATCGTCAGCTTAGGTGAAATGTTTTCTTCTTTAGACTGCTTGGATTGCCTCTTTAAATGGTAGCAGCAGAGCGGTGAATGTAGGAGCAGGGAGTGGGAGACGGTTCGGGGGAGGGCCTAGCAGTGAAAGAAGCAGCGAGCAGCCTGTAATGTTCAGAGGTGTATGAAATAAAGGCCTCGGGGAACGCACATTTGGGATGGACTAGGGTTGGGCAGTAACAAAAGAAATGCCCATGATCACTGACATTTGTATTTTTAAAAATATTGCGATTTAAATACCTATTCAGTAGGAAAAACTACTATTAACAGTTTTCATTAATTGAAAAAAAGTTTTCCATAAAATAAAAAATGTTGTTTGGAAGGTGTGTAGTTGTAACATCTGTTACACGGGTTGTTTAGCGAGGGGTGGGGAAACCCGGGTTACGCTGCCTGACGCACTTTAAGCTGCTGTGTCTTGAACTGCAGGTCACTAGCTGTTTCTTAAATACCAAGACTTCCACATCTGACTGGTGGCAATATCTGCTTATCGCCCCCTCTTATTATTGCACTATTATTATTATTAGATTGGTATATTGCCTAACTCTAGGACGGAGCAGAGCTCAGCAGGAGAGGCTGGAGTAGACCACAGACTGCAAGTCTTTATGGGTCTGATAGGGAAACTTAGAAGTGTCTTTATGGGGGGGGGGATTTAAAGCAGCAGTAGAAGCTGCCGTTTCCCCCCCCCCCCCCCACCCCCCCCGCCCCTTAATATGTACACAATGATGATATTAGCTAATTTGCCGATCGATTCGTTCTCCTGTGATCGATCGGCGAAGATTCGGCTCAGGGGTTCACTAAATGGCTGTCAGTGCAGCAGAAGAGGACCAAAGATGTAAAGTTCTGAGGGAAGATCATGTGACCAGGCAGTCACTAGATACAATTGGTGCACTGCTAGAGAGAGGGCAGGGCTCAAAAAGGGGTGTGCCAGAGCCTGTTTAGGGGAGAGGAAGGAGATGTGACTTGGTGAATGGTTGCTATAGAAACAAAAAATTCTTGTTACATTATAATACATAAAAAATGTCATTCAGAGTTGTTTATAAAAATGCACAAGTATTTTCTCATAGTACAGAGCTGATTTATTTAAAAACAAACACAGCAGCTCTGTCCTGCAGCTTTCTGCTACTCCTCTACTGACCCCACACAGCAGCTCTGTCCTACAGCTCAGTCTCTGCTACTCCTCTACTGACCCCACACAGCAGCTCTGTCCTGCAGCTTTCTGCTTCTCCTCTACTGACCCCACACAGCAGCTCTGTCCTACAGCTCAGTCTCTGCTACTCCTCTACTGACCCCACACAGCAGCTCTGTCCTGCAGCTTTCTGCTTCTCCTCTACTGACCCCACACAGCAGCTCTGTCCTGCAGCTCCAGTCTCTGCTACTCCTCTACTGACCCCACACAGCAGCTCTGTCCTGCAGCTTTCTGCTTCTCCTCTACTGACCCCACACAGCAGCTCTGTCCTGCAGCTCAGTCTCTGCTACTCCTCTACTGACCCCACACAGCAGCTCTGTGCTACAGCTCAGTCTCTGCAACTCCTATACTGATCCCATGCACAGCTCTTGTCCTGTAGGTTTCTCTACTACTCCTCTACTGACCCCACACACAACTCTGTCCTGCAGCTCTCTCTGCTACTCCTCTACTGACCCCACACACAGCTCTTGTCCTGCAGCTCTCTCTGCTACTCCTCTTCTGACCCCACACACAGCACTGTCCTGCAGCTCTCCCTGCTACTCCTCTACTGACCCCACACACAGCTCTGTCCTGCAGGTCTCTCTGCTACTCCTCTACTGACCCCACACACAGCTCTGTCCTGCAGCTCTCTCTGCTACTCCTCTACTGACCCCACACACAGCTCTGTCCTGCAGCTCTCTGCTACTCCTCTACTGACCCCACACACAGCTCTGTCCTGCAGCTCTCTCTCTACTTCTCCTGTACTGACTCCACGCACAGCTCTGTCCTGCAGCACTCTGCTTCTCCTGTACTGACCCCCTCCCAACTTAGCTGTCACTGCACCTGTTATTCGTGTACTGACAGATGTCTCTGTAGCTCTGTCCTTCCTTGTAACTACCCTTGCATTCTTGTCACATAATGGATTAGATTGTAAGCTCATGTGATCACTGTATCTGTCAGTCTTTTTTTAACATGCCTCAGTTTTCTGTGGCTTGTTGTACTGCGCTGGGGAATATGTGAGTAGTTTACACAAAAGCAGTAAAATTGCTATCAGCTCACCTGCACCAACCTCCCCCCATCCCAGGCAATGATTCCTCTTTTCCCCACATTCCCTCCAGCAGAAGGTGCCGCCTGTCACTCTGCCCCCACCGCAGTGACGTCATGCAGCCACGGGAACCCTGATGCTCTGCACACTGTCTGTGATGGACGGGGGGGCCGGATACCCACAGCTTGAGCCACAGCATGGAGGGAGCGGGATGTGTCCGGAGTCTCTTCTGCAGTATCAGTCCAGCCAGGCTGAGGCGATGGGTTCGCTGGTCATGGCAGGGTGAGAGGGCACGCGGTGCGCAGATTAATACTAGGGCTTGGGTAAAAGGGGACAGTGTTAGGGGGGGGAGGGGGGTCTGGCACAGTGTAATACCAGTACAGTGTTAGGGGGGGGGGGGGGTGTCGCTGGCACAGTGTGATACCAGTACAGTGTTAGGGGGGGGGGCACTGGCACAGTGTGATACCAGTACAGTGTTAGGGGGGGAGGGGGGCACTGGCACAGTGTGATACCAGTACAGTGTGAGGGGGGGGGGCGCTGGCACAGTGTGATACCAGTACAGTGTTAGGGGGGGGGGGGGCGCTGGCACAGTGTGATACCAGTACAGTGTTAGGGGGGGGGGGGGGCGCTGGCATAGTGTGATACCAGTACAGTGTGTGGGGGGTGGGGGGCGCTGGCACAGTGTGATACCAGTACAGTGTGAGGGGGGGGGGGCGGCGCTGGCACAGTGTGATACCAGTACAGTGTGTGGGGGGTGGGGGGCGCTGGCACAGTGTGATACCAGTACAGTGTTAGGGGGGGGGCTGGCACAGTGTGATACCAGTACAGTGTGTGGGGGGTGGGGGGCGCTGGCACAGTGTGATACCAGTACAGTGTTAGGGGGGGGGGGGGCTGGCACAGTGTGATACCAGTACAGTGTTAGGGGGGGGGGGAGCGCTGGCACAGTGTGATACCAGTACAGTGTGTGGGGGGTGGGGGCGCTGGCACAGTGTGATACCTGTACAGTGTGAGGGGGGGGGGCGGCGCTGGCACAGTGTGATACCAGTACAGTGTGTGGGGGGTGGGGGGCGCTGGCACAGTGTGATACCAGTACAGTGTTAGGGGGGGGGGGGGGCTGGCACAGTGTGATACCAGTACAGTGTGTGGGGGGTGGGGGGCGCTGGCACAGTGTGATACCAGTACAGTGTGTGGGGGGTGGGGGGGCTGGCACAGTGTGATACCAGTACAGTGTGAGGGGGGGGGGGGGCTGGCACAGTGTGATACCAGTACAGTGTGAGGGGGGGGGGCGGCGCTGGCACAGTGTGATACCAGTACAGTGTTAGGGGGGGGGGGGCTGGCACAGTGTGATACCAGTACAGTGTTAGGGGGGGGGGAGCGCTGGCACAGTGTGATACCAGTACAGTGTGAGGGGGGGGGGGGGCGCTGGCACAGTGTGATACCAGTACAGTGTTAGGGGGGGGGGCGGCGCTGGCACAGTGTGATACCAGTACAGTGTTAGGGGGGGGGTCGCTGGCACAGTGTGATACCAGTATAGTGTGAGGGGGGGAGGGGGGGGGCGCTGGCACAGTGTGACACCAGTACAGTGTTAGGGGGGGGGGGTTGCGCTGGCACAGTGTGATACCAGTACAGTGTTAGGGGTGGGGGGGCGCTGGCACAGTGTGATACCAGTACAGTGTTAGGGGGGGGCGCTGGCACAATGTGATACCAGTACAGTGTGAGGGGGGGGGCGCTGGCACAGTGTGATACCAGTACAGTGTGAGGGGGGGCACTGGCACAGTGTGATACCAGTACAGTGTGAGGGGGGAGGGCGCTGGCACAGTGTGATACCAGTATAGTGTGAGGGGGGGGGGTCGCTGGCACAGTGTGATACCAGTATAGTGTGAGGGGGGGGGGGGGCGCTGGCACAGTGTGATACCAGTATAGTGTGAGGGGGGGGGGCGCTGGCACAGTGTGATACCAGTATAGTGTGAGGGGGGGGGGGCGCTGGCACAGTGTGATACCAGTATAGTGTGAGGGGGGCGGGCGCTGGCACAGTGTGATACCAGTATAGTGTGAGGGGGTGGGGGCGCTGGCACAGTGTGATACCAGTATAGTGTGAGGGGGAGGGGGGCTGGCACAGTGTGATACCAGTACAGTGTTAGGGGGAGGGGGGCTGGCACAGTGTGATACCAGTACAGTGTTAGGGGGGGGGCTGGCACAGTGTGATACCAGTACAGTGTTAGGGGGGGGGCTGGCACAGTGTGATACCAGTACAGTGTTAGGGGGGGGGGCTGGCACAGTGTGATACCAGTACAGTGTTAGGGGGGGGGGCTGGCACAGTATGATACCAGTATAGTGTGAGGGGGGGGGGGGGGGGGCGCTGGCACAGTGTGATACCAGTACAGTGTTAGGGGGGGGGGGGGGCTGGCACAGTGTGATACCAGTACAGTGTTAGGGGGGGCGGGCACAGTGTGAGGGTAGTCGCGCTGGGCACAGTGTGAGGGGGGGGGGTGCTGGGCACAGTGTGAGGGTGGGGGGCACATTGTGATACCAGTACAGTGTGAGGGTGGGGGCGCTGGGCACAGTGTGATACCGGGACAGTGTGAGGGGGGGCTCTGGCACAGTGTGATACCGGGACAGTGTGAGGGTGTTGGCGCTGGGCACAGTGTGATACCGGGACAGTGTGAGGGGGGGCGCTGGCACAGTGTGATACCGGGACAGTGTGAGGGTGGGGGTGCTGGCACAGTGTGATACCGGGACAGTGTGAGGGGGGGCGCTGGCACAGTGTGATACCGGGACAGTGTGAGGCGGGGGGGGCGCTGGCACAGTGGGATACCGGGACAGTGTGAGGGGGGCGCGCTGGGCACAGTGTGATACCAGTATAGTGTGAGGGGGGGGCGCTGGCACAGTGTGATACCAGTATAGTGTGAGGGGGGGGGGGGTGCTGGCACAGTGTGATACCAGTATAGTGTGAGGGGGGGGGGGGGCGCTGGCACAGTCTGATACCGGGACAGTGTGAGGGGGGGGCGCTGGCACAGTGTGATACCAGTATAGTGTGAGGGGGGGGGCGCTGGCACAGTGTGATACAGTATAGTGTGAGGGGGGGGGGGGCGCTGGCACAGTGTGATACCAGTATAGTGTGAGGGGGGGGGCGCTGGCACAGTGTGATACCAGTATAGTGTGAGGGGGGGGGGGCGCTGGCACAGTGTGATACCAGTATAGTGTGAGGGGGGGGGCGCTGGCACAGTGTGATACCAGTATAGTGTGAGGGGGGGGGGCGCTGGCACAGTGTGATACCAGTATAGTGTGAGGGTGGGGGGCGCGCTGGCACAGTGTGATACCAGTATAGTGTGAGGGGGAGGGCGCTGGCACAGTGTGATACCAGTATAGTGTGAGGGGGGGGCGCTGGCACAGTGTGATACCAGTATAGTGTGAGGGTGGGGGGGGCGCTGGCACAGTGTGATACCAGTATAGTGTGAGGGTGGGGGGGGCGCTGGCACAGTGTGATACCAGTATAGTGTGAGGGGGGGGCGCTGGCACAGTGTGATACCAGTATAGTGTGAGGGGGGGGCGCTGGCACAGTATGATACCAGTATAGTGTATGGGGGGGGGGGCGCTGGCACAGTGTGATACCAGTACAGTGTTAGGGGGGGGGGCGGGCACAGTGTGATACCAGTACAGTGTTAGGGGGGGGCGGGCACAGTGTGAGGGTAGTCGCGCTGGGCACAGTGTGAGGGGGGCGTGCTGGGCACAGTGTGAGGGTGGGGGGCACATTGTGATACCAGTACAGTGTGAGGGGAGGGGGGGGGCGCTGGCACAGTGTGATACCAGTATAGTGTGGGGGGGGGGCGCGCTGGCACAGTGTGATACCAGTACAGTGTGAGGGGGGGCACTGGCACAGTGTGATACCCGTATAGTGTGAGGGGGGGGGGGGCGCTGGAAAAGTGTGATACCAGTATAGTGGGGGGGGGGCGCTGGCACAGTGTGATACCAGTATAGTGTGAGGGGGGAGGGGCGCTGGCACAGTGTGATACCAGTACAGTGTTAGGGGGGGGGGCTGGCACAGTGTGATACCAGTACAGTGTTAGGGGGGGTGGGCACAGTGTGAGGGTAGTCGCGCTGGGCACAGTGTGAGGGGGGGGGGGTGCTGGCACAGTGTGAGGGTGGGGGGCACATTGTGATACCAGTACAGTGTGAGGGTGGGGGTGCTGGCACAGTGTGATACCGGGACAGTGTGAGTGGGGGCGCGCTGGGCACAGTGTGATACCGGGACAGTGTGAGGGGGGGGGGGGCGCGCTGGGCACAGTGTGATACCGGGACAGTGTAATGGGGCGCTGGTTTGTATGATACCAGGACAGGGTGATACTGGGCACTGTGATACCAGGAGAGGGTGAGACGGGGGCACAGAGTGCAGATAATACCATGGGTGCGAGAGTGCGCTGGATACAGGGATACCAGGGCAGAGCTGAGAGTAACTGGTCACACGGAGTGATTGCAGGGCCAGGCTGAGCGGGGGACGCAGTATAACGCATTGCATAGCAATACCTGGGCCTATGTGGCCGTGCAGGAGGGGAGGCGCGAGCAGGGTGGGTGCCGGTTTTCTGACGCGCCTTTGCTGTAATTTCAGACCTCGGCGCTGGCTGCCAGCCTATGGACAAATTTCTCATATTCACCTGCTCATTGCTTGCCCCATGCTCCTCTCACCAGCCCAAATCAGTAAGTTCCTCCTCACCCTCTCACTGTTCCGCTTGTCTTCACCAGTTGCACGGCCCCAGCACTGAGCGGGTTAATCTGGCAGTTTACAGCCTGCACGTAACGAGCCGGCCCACTAGTACCGAGAGAAGAAGCCTGGAACACAGACCTCTCAATGTGTGGGGTTACCCCCTCAGTGCTGTGCTTGCGGCTTCTCTGACCTCACTCATGGTCCCCTCACCTGCTTACCCATGTGATAGTCTGCGTCTTGCCAGGCTGCCAGCTCTTTCACACTGTTGTCTCGGGCACGGCCTCTTCCTTCTCTCTAATGCCCCATTACTTCTTTCCTCTTCTTCCCCCCCTCTCTCTGTCCCACCGCTGCCTCTCCTCACATCTGCCCTCCTCTTTCCGCAGGCCATATTTTAATTGCTCCACAGAATTTTACCAGGATTTTGCCAGTGGGACACGTCTGAACTACACGTCTCCAGTCTCCACGTCCAACTACTTAACAGAGAGCCGAGACTTCCTTGAGGTGGGAAGTCTGTGTGTCTGCTAATCCTCCGCAGGCTGCCATTCTGTCTGTCACACTGATCCCTCTTCTCTCTGTCTCTACCATTTTTTTTCTGTCTGCTCTACCTGCGGACCCCTTTCCTCCGTGTCTCAGTGCGTGTCCCCGTTGTCTAAACGTGGGTTTATGTCTCAACGTGTCCATCAAACTCCCCCATCTGTGTGTCCTTCCCCACCCCCCTTGTCGTAGTGTGTCTCTGCCCTTATGTCAGCGTTTCTCCCTCATGTCCGGCTGCAATTGTGGTTGTGACCTCGCTGTGTTGTGTAATGTTTTGCGAAGATATTTCCAGAATGGCCATGTAAGGGGTGAGACTGTCTGATCTGTTAGAGAAGAGTGTTCCAAACTTTTAGCGTCGGCACGCCATGGAGGGGGCTTGAGTCCGGTCCTGCTGCAATGCCCCCCCTCAGAATGCTCCTTATGCCTCTGCCCCCCTATCAGGCTTAGTCCCTGTGTGTGTGTGTGTGTGGTGTGTTTAGAAAGGTTTAATAAAGTAAAATAAATATAATACATCCATTCATGCTGGGGTAAAAACACATTTACATACGCAATATATATACATATATATATAATCACAGAGCCAGTCAGCACACTGATGCAGAGCATAAAGCAGATGCCTGTCCCATAGAAAAAAACAGCATGATTACCAGTCCAAGAACCAATAAAAGAGACAGCATACAGCAAGGAGTAATCCAAAAGTGATGTATTAGAAAACACACTGTTACACGAATGCCAACGTTTCGGTCCCACAGGGAGACCTTCCTCAGGGCCGTGCAAACACCAACTGTAAGTGACCCACATATATACCCCCACCACAAGTGCACATAAACCACATACACCAATCACCAGCACCCAATCCATATCAAAATGCTCCTCACCTGGTCATCTCACAGCTCCAAGACACACACACACACACACACACACACACACACACACACACAACCTTCCAAGCCTGTCGCTCACAGCATACACACAAAAAGCGTGCGTCACGTGCACGCGCATTTGCAAAGGCGCACACTATATTACGGGCCTAAGACATCACTGCACTATTTACCTTTGAAACCCCCCTCACTCCACCCCCCCTCACTCCACCCCCCCTCACTCCACCCCCCCCTCCCTCTCACTGTGCCCTCTCCCACCCCCCGCTCTCTCCCTCCCTCCCCCCGCTCTCTCCCACACTTTGCGTGTGTGTGTCCCTCTCACACTCTGCGTGTGTCTCTCACACTCTGCGTGTGTGTGTCTCTCACACTCTGCGTGTGTGTGTGTATCTCTCACACTCTGCGTGTGTGTGTCTCCCTCTCACACTCTGCGTGTGTGTCCCTCTCACACTCTGCGTGTGTGTCTCTCTCACACTCTGCGTGTGTGTCTCTCTCACACTCTGCGTGTGTGTCCCTCTCACACTCTGCGTGTTTGTGTGTCCCTCTCACACTCTGCGTGTGTGTGTCCCTCTCACACTCTGCGTGTGTGTCTGTCCCTCTCACACTCTGTGTCCCCCGCGCTCTCCCTCCCCCCGCTCTCTCCCACGCCCCGCTAACTCCCACCCCCGCTATCTCCCACCCCCGCTCTCTCCCACCCCCCGCTCTCTCCCACCCCCGCTCTCTCCCACCCCCGTTCTCTCCCATCCCCCGCTCTCTCCCACCCCCGCTCTCTCCCACCCCCGCTCTCTCCCACCCCCGCTCTCTCCCACCCCCGCTCTCTCCCAACCCCGCTCTCTCCCACCCCCGCTCTCTCCCACCCCCGCTCTCTCCCACCCCCGCTCTCTCCCACCCTCGCTCTCTCCCACCCCCGCTCTCTCCCACCCCCGCTCTCTCCCACCCCCCGCTCTTTCCCACCCCCGCTTTCTCCCTCCCACCCCCTGCTCTCTCCCTCCCACCCCCCGCTCTCTCCCTCCCACCCACCGTTCTCTCCCTCCCACCCACCGTTCTCTCCTCCCTCCCCCCGCTCTCTCCCTCCCCCCGCTCTCTCCCTCCTTCCCCCCGCTCTCTCCCTCCTTCCCCCCGCTCTCTCCCTCCTTCCCCCCGCTCTCTCCCTCCCTCCCCCCGCTCTTTCCCTCCCTCCCCCCGCTCTCTCCCTCCCTCCCCCCGCTCTCTCTCTCCCTCCCCCTGCTTTCTCCCTCCCTCCCCCTGCTTTCTCCCTCCCCCTGCTTTCTCTCCCTCCCTCCCCCCGCGCTCTCTCCCTCCCTCCCCCCGCGCTCTCTCCCTCCCTCCCCCCGCGCTCTCTCCCTCCCTCCCCCCGCGCTCTCT